>NW_019100582.1:0-236186 GCF_001856785.1 Myzus persicae | reverse complement strand
ACTGGTTTGGGTCATAAGATCCCCGGATCAGGAAAAGCGCGGGCATATTATAGGGGAATAGTAAGGTCCTACACGAGAGTAGCAGGTAAACAATTACATACGTTAGTTCCTACACGGAAATATGTAAGTTCCGACACTGTAAAAAACAAGTACATTATGTTAGTTCCTACACGACGGAAGAAGGTACTTATGTAAGTTCCTACACGGTAAAAACCAGGTACGTATGTTAGTTCATTCACTGCGGAAAGGGTTAAATATGTATATTATACACAGACGTATCGTTTTAATAATAATATGTCTAGCCGTTGCTTACTAATATGCATTAAGTTAATATACTTCATTTAAAGCAAAACGCATACAAAATTACGGAAAAAAACGATTTTTATCGTATTTTTTAATCATCATAATATATTTGTTTTTTTAAATTCGTATATACATATTTAATTGTGTATAATATACAAATTTAACCCTTCCCGCAGTAACTAACATACGTACCTGGTTTTTACCGTGTAGGAACTTACAAACGTACCTTTTTTCGTCGTGTAGGAACTAACGTATGTATTTTGTGTACCTGCTACTCTCGTATAGGAACTTACATTCGCCCATATTATAATGGATGAATGTGCGCGTGCTGTATTAAATAATAGACGTGCTCCTGTAATGCAATTTGATTCTAGAACGTTACTGTTAAACTATTACAATATTCGAACGCTCAAACTATCAAAACTGAATATTTAATCGATCTTGCGATATTATTATTGCCCACGCGGTGTGCAATAGCGTATATTATATTGTAGACGAAATTACACATTCCGCAGCTGTGGATATCGGTAATTTGAACTGTTTGACCGTAGCACCTCTCCACCGACATCGGTGCACGTACCTACATACGTACCGACCTGTCGATTTACAACCCGCCGGCCGATGAACCTCCCATGATTTTATTATTAGATAATATTATAAGCCGAACGATAACGGTACCCACGCAAATGATACGATCGGTTCGACGGAGCCTGTTGAGATCGCCGCAGACAGTACTATAATGTCTGTATTTTACTCGATAGATATTTAGAAATACGACGATATAACAGAACGAAGCGCATTGATAAGATTCTGTATAATAACCGACAGCCCGAAAACGAAATATTTGTGTACCTTGGAGTGCGGTGGAAACACTTCGACGATATTTTCTGGGCCTGTGATTCCAAGCGGTTTTCCGAAGTGCCTTAAATCGGAATGAGTAAATGTACCTACTGCATCAATGTGCGTGGTGCACATGTGGCTGATTTCGGTTCATATATTTTAATATGTAATACCGTCAAAAACGTAAATATTAAGGAATTAACGTTACTGGCACTATATAGTAGTTATTAGTTAATAACGATGAAATTTCAACGATCGAATTAGACTGTGTATAATATTGAGCATAAAGTCGAATTTGAATTGTGTTAAAAGAAAAAATGTGATAGTAGAATAAGGGCGTGGGTTTGTAATTTGCACAAAAAATATAAAAATACAGTTTGCACCACTTTAAAATAATTAAAAGCGATTTTTTTTTTACAACTGATCATTCTATGTGTACTTATTTTGTTCATCAACCAAGTTAATTATCTTAATATATATACATTTAAATAACACTACTAAAATGTAGGAAGGTACACAAAATAAAAAAATAAAATATAAGATAATTGTAATTGTAGCCTGTAGATACACATTCTTTGAATATAAATGAGTAATAATATTTCAATTAATAATATAATATAATGTTAAAATCAGGAATATTAAAATTCTTTGTCCAACTGTTGTTCATGTATTACCTATTGTTGTTCACGTTTTATGTGAGCTCGGTAAATTTATCAGGTGAATAATTCTAATTATTGAAATTGACATTTTTGTACAGACATTGTTTTTTTTTTTAGTATTTCATTAATTATAAAATTACGAAATTACAAAATAAGGTGTTCTTCTAGACTTACATAATGAGTATTTGACATTAATCATAATAAATGTCATTGACAACTTTGTAATAGTTTAGTAGTTTTAAATTAAAAATAAAACAATATAACGCCTTAGCTTTTCAAGTTGATACTTTGATATAAGTACAATGAAAAATAAAATAAAAATAAAAATACGATTGGAAAATAATAATGCAACAGTTTTCCCTAAATGTAATTTCACTGATACCGACGATACCGTTTATACTTCTTGATTTCACGTGTACATAACTAAATCATGATGTGTTGCACACTTCTGCAAAAAGTTTAATAGAATTTAATTAATGTTATGATACAATTCGGAATAATGTTCAACACTTAACATTATTTGTGCACAGATAATCATCTTTTTTCTGATAACTATATTTTAATGTAATTTGGGAAAACTCTCAGTTCATAATAGATCTTATATCGCAGTTATTCATACATTTGAAAACATTTAATTTGACTTCACTAAAAATAAAAAAATAATTTTAATAATTTTAATAATTTAAATAAATTTAAGACTATTGTTTTTTGTTTCTAAACCCCTCAGTTATACCTTATTTAATGCCGTTAGATAATATAATAATATATATTACAATATGTAATACTTATTATAATATGTAAATGTTTTAAAGTTGGTCAACTCATTTCAACGTATTTTAAAAGTTATAATATGTAAGTTATAAAGTACTACAAATCGTGTAAATGTGTATTACTTATATAGGTATATGTATTTGTGATTATTTTAACTTTGTTGCCGAAACTCAATGTAATACGCATGATTTTTAATCTTTTGAATAACAAAACACAATTATTCTAATTGTATATTTCTAAGCAGAATATTTGTATGGTAATATTATTATTTGATAATCACTGGCAATTTTGAATATCTACATGGGCTCGTTAACGAGAAATAAACTATGAAAAATAATTGAAAGAATACTATAAGATGACAAATGGCAATATTATCTAACTTCTAAATACAGATGATAGAATCCACATATCAGCAATATTTCTCAGCCATCGGTTTACCAAAATATGTGTGTTTGTTAACGATGAAAACGATAAAAATGTGTACTTTCATCATTTTCAATACCGTTGGTATCATGATTTCAAATAATGAAAAAAATATATATTGGTATCTAAAAAGAGTTTGAATTTTTAAGACAATTACTAGCGTTTACTGGTGAAAACCCACCATGTCATTCAAAAAAGTACGTAACTTAAAAAATTATAATGATTAAAATATTTTCGAAAAAAATATACAATTTTCCAAAAATGTTGTCTTGTAATAACTTCGAACTGAGAAAAAAACATTTCATAAAACATGAACACTTTTCATAACCGTGAGTGTTCATAACAATAAGTGTTTTCAACAATAACAATAACCGAATATAGTAGTATTACTATGAGGACAGAAATGTACGATGGGTGTGTACACTCAAACGTCTCAAACTTTTGTACACAGTAGGATCTATTAGTCGAATAATGTAACGAATATTTAAATAATATTTAAAATTTAATTAATTTCATTTCCTAAATCAGAATTCCGTTACAAGCGTATGATTATTATGGCAATTTAAACCTCAAGTGGGTACAATAAGTCAATCAAATTTGGGAGGAGACGTCTCTCCTAGTAATTGTTCAATGATTTAAAAAAAAGGATAATACCTAAGTCTCGACTTTGACCGGAAAAAATGAAGCAATATCAAATACATTTCTCCGTGAACTTCTGTTTGGGTACATCATCTACACCTCAATTTACGGGCAAGTCATTGTTCATCGCTTTTTGGACAAATATAACCGAGACGGGCAATCCACCTGCGTTTGGTATATTTCAACGGAATGATGTTTTTATCAGGAGATATTTTTTGCAATGAGACAACCAAATTACACGGTTTTGACTAATTGTTTTTTTTTCTCTTACAAAACCAATAGAAACGAAAAATAAACGACGAAAAATTCATCTTTCGCATTTAGAGTAGGTACACGATTTGTCCGTGAGCCAGCATTTAGTGGTTGAGGTTCAGGATAAAAAGTAGCCGATGATACTTCTAAGTCCTCTGCAGCTGCCTACCAGTTAAAACTCTATCGACATCGATTTAACCGAATTTCTCAGAATTGCCAGACGAATGGACAGCATTTCAATTTAATTTATATTTATAGATGATTATATTCTGAAATGAATGGTCTAACAATATTGCACAAAGTAAATTAACTTGTCCCTCTTGGGAACAATTCTACTTCTTTCTTGTTTCGATTTGACCTACTCTTTATTTAAAAAGTGTTCCACCAAGTGTGACAAAGCTGACCAATGAAATACCCATTATTTTTGTTTGGTTTTTTTAACTATTTCGATCGTTTTATTTTTATTATTTAAAGTTACTCGTAATTGTCAATTTTATTTCACATTTTGGGTTCTGTGAATAAAGAGATGAATATATTATTGATCTTACAATGAATTAATGTTTTTTTTTTTTTTTACTGTCATCACCATTTGTGGCAGTAGAGGTACTTTGATTTTCAACATTTAGAACGGTTTATAGTCACAAATTGGATTTAGTTGAGAGATCAAAAGTAAAAATTCCTAGTAGTTTAGTAGGTACGTGAAAACATGAGTTTTTGACAAAATTGATTTTGTTATTTTGGTTTAATTCGAAAATGAATTACCAAAATTACCAGAAAATGTTCACAGTTTCCCACCAAAAGTGTACTTTGGCATTTTGGCATAACTTTGCAAAATATTTTATCTTTTTTGAGCCCTTTGTAGCCATTTAATATTTTCGATTTTTTTAGCTATAAATGTCTATAGACAAATGTTTGCTTTATCAAAAACGTTGAAAATGTAATACCAGATTCCTAATAAGTTTTTAATTTTTATTAAAGCCATTTAAAAAAATTAAGGGAACAATTTCTTTTTTATTAACATTTGAAATTAAAATGTTGACAAAATTGTTTTCCGAAAAATGTTCAACATTTATAGCTTAGCCTTCAACATGTAATACAAGGGTTATTATAAGAAGTTCATAATGTAACTAAAAAATCTAAAAAATATTTGATTACAGTTTTTCTTACAGACATTTTTATTTGAAATTTGGGTGAAATTAGTATTGTAATATTATAAACAACCATTGATATTTTAACAAAAAAATAACACGTTATTTTGGGATTTACTTGATACCTATAAAGCATATTATATTATATTTACTGAATGAAATTTCCAAATTCATGTTCTATGAAAAAAATAATTTAAACTACTGCTTTATCGATAGTTAAATAAATTATTTTAATATAAATACTATAATATCATCAAATATACTTAATAATAATATATAATAACAGTTTTCGCTCAAAATCATTTTTCGTACCTATGAAATGATTTATCATTGAATTTAAACTTAACACGTAAGTGCATTACATAATAACTATTACTCAATTGCGAGGTAACCTCGAAACTATTATTCTATAGTAGTGGTTACCTACTTTCCCATTTTTTTTTTTTTAATTTGGTTCAATCCATATTGTTTTAATAAAAAATAAACTTTAGAAAACTATAAGCAGCCTATATAGTTGGGATATTTAAATGTTTTATGTATTTTATAATGGCTATTTCTCCAAGTGACCTCTCATTAAACTGAGCACCCGAAAACGATCTCACTGTAATTTATTTTTATGACAGATGATATTAAAGTCTTTGAATCCCCGTCTAGAATTCACTAAACGCATTAATTAATTTTTCGGTTGTTTACAATATAATATGTATCATCATTAAAATTATTCAAAATAAAATTAATGCAAAAGCGTGTTATTCCCCAGAATATGCGGTCATTGTATATTATAATATGTAGAGTATTCACAACAAAATGCACGAACTCCATATGTGACAAAAGTGACAGGACTTGGGGAGCGGGCGTAATATATTAAATGTGATATTGTCTAAAACGACATGAAAATATATGTAAAAGATCGCTACCGCTGCGAGACAAACAACACCGACCTGTGACGTAACGATTTTATATTATTGTGTTAATTATAATACATTTATTGCATTTCAAGAGAAAATGTGCATATATCATATCAATAAAAATTATTTAAATGATTGTCTCCAAAAACTTAGGCTAGCGAAGGAGACAACAGTTCTAGTTTTAAATGTGTGCTTACGATTTCAAGAAAACTACAACAATAATTATTATCAAACTATTTAAACAAATAGGTTAATTAGTACTAATTAAATGATAAATGGTAAGACAGCGCCAATATTTAAGTACAGTACAAATTTATGGATGTGGGTATTATAGATAAAATTTCATCTTATACTTGTTTAGGAATATCGTACTTCATAAAAAATAAATGTATACTTATATTAAAGGGATCTTTTTTCCCAAATTCAGTATTGCATTTATTTAATCTAAAAACATTGTATATACAATATTTTAACGAGTAGAATAATTATGGTTAAAGCTGATACTCTCAAATTTATAAAAATATAGATTTGTTAGCACTTTTTTTGCATTAAATTTCTCCAAATTTAACATGTCACAAGTATTATAAAGTATATCATTATTCGAATGAAAGGGTTTCTCTAAGGCCTTTATTTGGCACGTATTATAAAATGAAACAAAAATAAAATATGCATGTAAATGCAACACTGTAATATTTAGCTAAGCAAACAACCATAATATTAAATGCTTGTAATTGAAATTCTATTCTAATGACATAAAATGTTGAAGTCTTTATAGTCAATAAAAAAAATGTTTATAAAAGATATCAAACTGTATTTGAAAAAGTGTTTTCTGGTTTTCCCTTTTGGGTTAACCCAGGGAAATGGGTAAACGGAAAATGAAAAAGATACGATCCGTTCATAAATTTCTTAACGTGACAACCGATTGCAGTTTTTGAAATCGGTACTATTATGGCAATAGTGCGATACTGACACATCTATGTATTATGGCTATTAGTTGTTACTTGTTTTTGTGTACTAACAATATTTATTTTTCTCGAAAATGTTTGTCGTCAGATGGATGATATGATCAACCTGATGATCGATTTAATCAATTAAATGGAAGGTTTCCCATTTTCTAGTTTTTAACTATACCTATGCATATACCTACTATTTAGTATTATTTTACTATTTTCTAATTTGATTGTTTCTTGTAATTTGATCTAAACCTAAATATTGAGAGCGAAAAATGAAAACTAAAAAAAAAAAATTTTGGCAATAAACATCTTTGTAAATGTATTTTTCCTCGACGTTACTATAAAGTGCATACTTTTAACATTTTATTAGTCACAACGAGGTATTTTAATGTCTCAGACATGTTAAAAACGTTTGTTTAGTTAGAGATAAGAATATACGAACTTCTACCACTTATTTGTGATAAGAGAATTATAGAGTATTATACGATGATGGGTTTTACCTGTAAAATATTTAAAAAAAATTGCATTTAGTTATTTAAATATTAATGGTATATATACATTATACATTCACAAGACACATATTTAGCAAACAAATAATAAAATAAATGAAATATGAAATAATTATATTTATATAAAGGGTGATTCAAAATGTGTTACACCCATTTTATTATATAAATATTCAAAATTGTGAAAAATATATAACGTAAATGTTTGTTGATTTTGAAACATCTATTATGAAATCATAATTTTATAATTGATGACAATATTTTAGGGGGGGTTTTAGAGGGTCAATTTTAAAAATTCCAATGGGAGCCTGTACTTTTTTTGCAAGCATAATTTGAAAACATTTTTAAATACATTTCAGTGCAAAAACAAAATTAATTAATGCAAAACTCTATGCTTGAGAGGTGTTAAAAAAAGTATTGGTTTCCATTTGAAGTTCTGAAATTGACCAGCAAACTCCCTATAAGATATTGTAATCAATTATACAATTATATTCGCCAAACACGTTCACGAGGTAACCCAAAACATCCCTTAAATATTTAAACAATTATGAAATCATAATAGATGGTTCTAAATCAAAAAACTTTTGTGTTCTATATTTTTCACTATTTTGATTATTTATATGAAAAATTTAAAATGGTATGTAGCATTAATTTGAATCACCCTTTATGAATAATTTTATATATTATATATAACAAGATTGGCCGAAAGGTGTTGCTTGTTAAAAATTAATAACTTTCCAAAGAATTGTTGAAGTCGCCCGTTGCTTCCACTACCACCGCCATCGGTAGACAGGCCCTTCCGAACGTTCCGACAGACGTTCATAACTCTTCGAGCAAAACTTTTAAAACCACTCTGTGCAATGTCCACCGCCTAGCCGCACCTGTGGTTGTCGTCGTCTGTTGGTCACTGCACTTACAGTTTGCAGCGACCGATAGAGCCAAACGATGAGGCTCGTGTCTCGTTAAATCGCAAACCGTCTGCCGAACGAAATCGTTTCGCACACATCTAAACGGATTTATAACTGTTGTGTCTTTATTATTGCTTATTATTACTAGGTTAAGGATTTTTCTGCCTTTGCATAGTTTATTTTTTTTGAATCCAAATTGCTCGGTTGCCAGAGATTTCCACGATTTGGACTATTCTCGATTAAATGGAACAACTTTTTTTTTGCATATTTTTGCATATTTTGAACACTCAAACTACGTAGGTAATTTCATAATTCGATTTTTGAAAATCATATTAACTATAAATGGCCTTTGTTTAATAAACACTTCTATAATTATTGGGTTGTGTGTCTAATCGTCATAAATGTACCATTTAATTTTTTCTTTATCAGACGACCGATAGGATTACCTGTACATTATTTTTATTTTTCATTAGTACGACAAGTTGTAGTCAATATAAATCCATTCGTATTTTTAATCGCCGAGTCAGTCGTTCGTATTTTAAAATTTGAAAGAGCATATCGTGACAGCAATATTCGATGAAATAACTACTAATAATAATCAATAATAATTGTACATAAATAATAAACAGTTAATTAATTAGTATAGATAGTTTTTGTTCCAATTAGTTTGTGATTTTTATGTAAAAAAATTTAATATTATGTAGAAATGAAAAAAATTGTTTTCGCATATGTTGGTAAGTAAAGTGCATATTTTACAAATTTGTTATTGAATTTCAATCCTTAGCTCAGTTTTTACTATTCTTATATAGTTATATTTTATTTTGAGATTCAGAAGCACGTTCGGACAAGTTATAATATTATACTAATAATGCAGATATATAATACTAATAATAATAATCTTTATTACGGTTGAGCTACATTTACAAGTAATAACACTTGAGTAGGTAAGTACAATAACAAGTATAAAATACAAAATATTTAACATACATTTATTGCTCTTATAAGAAATGAAAAATGTAATTTTGAGTTATTATTTTTTTATATTTAGACATGATCTTAATTGATCAATACCGTCATACCCGAAAAAAATCAATTCGCCTCGATTGAAAAGTTTATAAAGGAAGATTCCCTTATTTTTTTATTTATGTTTTTTATTATATTTTGAATTTCGATACCGTATTGTGTGTTATAAACAAATGAACTATATCATTATGTAGCAGTTCAGCTCCCAAACCTTATTGTTATCATTTTATTTGTATTTTAAGCACACTCTCACAAAAATACAAAAACTTACACACACCACCGCATACCTACTAAAACTCACTGTTTTTTTGCACGAAAAACCCATCCACTTCTTTTGATCGTTGCTCTACATGAAATATCCACACTATTCGCTCACCTCGGTCGGTGCGTGAAAGGAACGCGAGACGAAGTAAATGTTGGTGACCTGCGCGAGGATGGATAATATTATTTTACGTTCCTGGCCCGAAACCCTATACATGATGTTATGCTCGTGCATATTTGTACTAACGAAAATAGCTAGTTATTTATACTGAGTAGATCTATATTAACGGTAAATACTAGCAGACGACTAAAAAGTCTTGACGGTTTTAAGAATATTTTTGTACATAATTTGTCAAAAGTTTAATTTTTTAAATTACAAAATACATTTCGAACTGCCTCGTCAAAAAAATTTTGATTTATAAACTTTGAATTTCGACTGAGTAGTAAATTAATAAAGTATTTAAAATCTAGATAATTAGAGCAGTTGACCAATATTCTTCTGGGTGCCAAATTCCTAGACATTAAATGTTTCTATACGATTATATCGAATTTAGATTCTTTGAAAAATAGTTGATACTTTCGAAATAACATGTATGTTTATTGTTTACTAAAACGAGGATCATCCTCCTTTAAGTAAAATTACGTTTTGCAAAAACTTTGATATAATTCATTTTTAATGCATTTTATAGATTTTTTTGAAATGGAGGGCTAAAAAAAATTTAAAAATATAAGTATTTTACTTATAAATAATAACATAAATAAAATTTGATTTTGGATTTAATGATCACTAAAACTTGAAAAAGAAGACATATTTTCATAAGTTTTTTTTTGTTTTAAAAAAACTCATTTTTAGTGAAAATAGTATATTCAAATTTGTGTGTCAAGTTTAATCTATATTTAAATTTGGCTTTAAAATTACATAGGTACTACTACACGGGAATTCTACTTTTTTTTTTGGTATATCAGCTTACAAATTTAGTCTGTCTCTGTGTCATATTTATTCCATTATCTTCCTTAATTATATTTTGTAAATACAATGGTTTAATAAATTGTGTTTATGTATCAGATATTTAGATACAATAGTGACCATCCACTTTATTGTTCAGAAGGATCTTATGACATTTACCGGGTGCTAGAGTATCAATTAATTTCAATTAAATTTAATGTCAATTGTTGTCCCATAAACTTTATGAATACCACTTTTTATCCGAACAAACCGTGCGGCATAATATTATAGATTTTCATTCGATATTTGCCTGATTAGTTCACGCATTAAATAGTGTCAAATTTTTTTATTGCGCAGTGGTGTCGTAGTACACGATTGTATGCGATATTTTTGTAAGTACGTTCGTATCGACGGCACGTTTTAATTACAGTATTATTTCTAAAATGACTTCGTTTTTTCTCCAGAGAAACAGCTTACCGCAAACGTAGTACACAACACAATTTGACATTTTTTTGTTTTGATTCAATTACAAGTTCGTGATCCCGATGTTTATTCCAGCTAATGTATTCATGTTACGTGTCACATTTCACAAACGATTGATGTATATATATATTATTTTTGTTTGGAGTGTTTGAAATATTACAGATCAATTCTTATCAACTATGATGAACAGCAAAAAGGAAACGTTTCAATTACGTCTATGGCGTATCGCATGTATATAGCAGTCATAGCACATTAATATATGATCGTTTATGATTTCATATCAGTGTCTCTATACAATATTATTGATTTGATATTGTGTACAAAAGTATGTATTTTCGAACTGTTAAAATAACAAACTGCGTCAAATGTAACTTCAGCAAGGAATCATTAGAAGTCTTGAGTTGTTTAACTTCGTACAAGTACTAAGGATAATAAGTTAATGATAATGAGAAGGTAATCATGAAAGGTGTAAAATGGTAGATATGGAGATGTTTAACATTTTAGTAATTTATATTATTCTATTAATATTCAAAATGTGTAGTGTTATATTATTACCAAATATAATAAACACTTTTTTTTTAATATTAATTTTAAACATAAAACATTCCTAGCCTAAGACTATCTATATAATATAGTGATGTTTGACAATTTACATATTAGTTTTCATAGATTAAAGTGATAATTAAAAATATTTTTAAGTTCTATGGATAATTGACACCTGGTAATTTTAGATATCCCGAAGTAATGTGATTACAATAATATTCTAATAGATATGATATGAATGGTCGGAAGATATTAGATGATTGTTTTGATTTAATTAAGGATTGGGATTTTGTTTATCAGACATGTTAGAGCAGCTAGATAAGGACTAATTTTAACTCGTAAGAAACACTAGATCCGACAACTATTACAACTATTTCATATTTTTGTAAGACCATTTTAATGAGTAAAAAATTGTGCGTTTGAATTTTAAACTAGTAGGTATACCGATGTACCTATACCAATGTATACCTACATAACAATTTTCAAAATAAAAATATCCATCAAATAATTTACACTAAAAAGTACGATTTTCGTTTGAAAAACAGAAGTTTGTATAGCGATCAAGACAAATTCTAAGAACCTAGTCAGTAAATCTCGATAATGTGAAAATATGGTCATTGAAGTTATTGAAAAATACAACAAACAGAATTTGAATAAATTAGTTATTAAAATAATATGATGAATATTAAGCATTATGCTTGGTTAATAATCCTGTTCAAATATAATGAGTAGTTATCTAAAATTCCCCCCTCCCCAAAAAGAAGGGTTTCGGCGAAAAAAAAGCAATTGTAACAAGGACGAATTGGAAAATTCTATTAAAAAATGGTTTTTCGAAAAAGAATGTCGTTTTCCTAAATAATTGAAAAGGTAATGTAAAGTGGAAACCAACCAATAAATAATGATTTATGATAACCATAATACATAAAAGGTTTCTTGGAAATACACTCTACCACATAAATATTTGATAGGTAATGTTATTTTTAAAACAAATATTTAAATATTCGTATCAACAACTAATTACACGACGATACTTACGCCGTATTGACAAATGTGAAATGAAAATAACAGGTTTCTTCATCTATTTTTTAACTGAGTTTTTTATACAAAATTCTTTTTTTTTTAATTTTCAGAAAACTTTGATTTTTTTGGAAATGTATTATTTTAGTATTCTTTTTTTAAAAATATTTTTCGAAGCTTTGGGAAAAAAACTGTTTTTTTCCTAATTTTTTTCCGGAATTTTGATCCCTAATACTGAGCTTAGTATTTTTCAAACCAGTAAAATAGTCAATTTCAAAATAGTACCCGGTATTCATGGACTATTTCCAGTGCGATATTTAATTCGTCACTTATTTAGCACGCGAAATAGTCGTTCATGAGTTGTGTTTTTCGGAAGACGGTTTGTGTGTTATTCTTGGGCTCAAAATAACGCACTAGAAAATAACGAGCAGGGCGTCAAAACCCAAAGCCGTCGCAAACGAAACTCTTAAACTAGTCGTTGAAAAAAAAAAAATAATGCGTTCCATTACTGCTGCGGTGTACAGCTGTTTATTGATCATTATAATACTATAATATCGGAAAAAGAGTACACCCATAGTATAATAATATATATTATTATTGTAACCATCGACTTTCGAAATAATATGTTTGTACAATATTATTATATACTGACGCGAAATCGATATCCACAATATAATGTAATATTTACCAACAAATAATAATTTATTATCTATAATAACACAATAATATTATTATGTTGTGTAACATATACCTACGCGTATATGATAGTCATGCTTAAATGAATGCGTGCACTTCAACTTCGCGTATTCGTTATTTTTAAGTGGTAGGTCGTTAATCCGATGTCCACGTGACGTTAACACAAAACATTTTATTATTATTATTATTATTATTATTATCCATCACGACACGTTATACGTATCGGTCGGTGGGGGTGGTGGGGTGGGCGGGATCTCGCTTTAATGCGTTCAATTATCACGAATTGGTATCGAGTTACAGCGCGGAAGTGAAAATGCTGCTACAAAAGAATAATATAATATTTATAAACGTTTGTATCGCGTTCGACTCGAGTCCGAGCCATTTAACAGTACAAACAATCATTATTTCATGCGATTCGGACACATTTTGTTCACATCACCTGATGGTGTACAGTTATACCACGTAGAGGTATACCTACGTCAAAAAGGACATTCTTGTCGTACGCGGTGACTACCGCGCGTTTTCACGAGTCGCATCTACGTGGCTACTTTCAATTGATGTCATGTCAATATACTTTCATAATATTAATGCACATCAACGCATGGTTTTAATAAATTATTGGAAGCACTTGATCGCCGTCAATCGACTCGTTCGATGGTGTATAACATCGTCTGTTAGAAAATAACCTTCAAAAGTGTGTTCTCTGATACGCAGCACGCAGCTCGTGAATTGGTCACCAAATCTTGTGTCACGTGTTTCGAATTACTGAACATCGTGTGGAATTCAACATTTTTTCAGCATAATTTTATACTATTATTATAGTTGCATGCGAATTGCGTACATCGTTCGTGAGAAAAAATTAAACGAAATAAATATTTTAATAAGTTTTTACGGTTATGAACCAAGAACACACATCAACTATTTTTGTTTTGTTTTTTTTTTTTACAGCTTGGAGATTTGTCTAATCCAGAATTACGGATACTCACCGATCATTTGGACATGATCAAATATAGTGGTAAGCAAAATAACAAATTTACGTAGATCATATTTACTGTCGTCGTCATTAATAATGTAATAGACAGAAATAAATATTAGATTTTTACAATCTCAAAGAAAAATCAACATCACACGTTCAGTGATCAGAGCGTAGGTCTGATAGGCGATAGCTATACAAATTACGATAAAACCCAGCTGTTTGATATTGATAGAGATCGATGTTTTCGCCTCTTATCTATCACAAGCTATATTGTTGTGGATGATAAAAATAACAAAATTAAAAATAATACAAACTCAGCCTACATTAATACAACTTTCAGTGAAAAAATATCATTTTTTCCTCGGGTCCGCCTTATGAATTTTATGTGGTGGTTCGAATATACTTAGAAGTACATTTCCGCGCATTCGACTATTGTGTATAGAAGTTTCAGGATATAGGAATACTGCGATAATCGTGCGTAATATATAGGTAATCAGTCAAAATATCCACTGGAAAATTATCCAAAGAAAAAATATCAATCGGTAGCGAAATCAGGATTTATTTTCAGTGGTTTGAGGAGAGGAGTACAGAAATTGAAAAGAAAATCCATTTCGGCATGTTTTTAACGGTGGGTATCGATGAAGGGGTTAGATTAGGTTTGTTTTATGAGTAAAATATTTAAATTACAAATCATATTGTTTACCTTTTATTTGTAGATAACATTATTCATGCATATGAGCAACAAAGTTAGCTCATATTAGCTATTTAAATATACATTATACGTTAGGGCTAAATATTACAAATTGCTACACAAATTTGAAATCATACTTGTATTCTGCAGCAATGTACATTAAAAAAATAAAACTTAAAACACCCACTGATACCAACCCTATAGTATAGTAATAAGTAACAAGTGATAACACTAATCGGGGAACTTAACCACAATGCTTGTAAGTATTATTATTGTTTCTGTACTTAGGCGATGAAGTTCCTGTTAAACGATTGTCAGTCGCCGATCTGTTACCAGCCACCCATTACTACATGACGTATGACGGCTCTACCACGGTTCCCGCGTGTCACGAAACCGTTACCTGGTTAATACTTAACAAACCAATCTACATCACTAAACAGCAAGTGAGTATAACCATACAATTTTTTTAGTTTTACGTGCCAATTGGATGACACACTTGTTACTGTTTTGTCAAAATTGTACTTTGTAAGTTATTAAGGATTTCACCTTATACATGTCTTTTAGTAAATACGTAAATAAAGGAATATATTATTAATAATATTTTCTTTTAACAGGTTCGATTTGTTTTTAGAATTTTAAAACCATATTTGGTAGAATAACACAAGGTTGTTATGTGCACGATTTCATAATACTCTTATTTCATAAGACATAACAATTTTGAGTATACGTAATTATAGTTATATTCTTTAAATCAATTCGACCATAAAGTTTACAGTTTTTAACCTTATGATCATTTCTAAATTAACTGACCTAAGCATATATTGTGAGTGTGACACAGCACTGATAAATGAGTGGGTCGTTATACGTGAGCCTGTGACAATAGTTCAGTACAATCTGTAATATTGAAGCAATAAGCAAAAAAAAAAACAATAATACTTAAACTGTGCCGTACGAATGTGCAAAATAGAGGTAGACCAAACTTTTTGAAGTTCAAAAAATCAAACCAAACTTACTGAGGTGTTTGAATTAATTTCAAAAGTCAAATTTAATTTAACAAAAAAAATCGTACTTGAACAAAAAGTTAGGATGGAAATTTTAGAATTAATCCGAAATCAAAAATACGAAATTCAATCGCATCAAACGTTTCAAGCATAAAATGTTTCCGGTGCTTACGTTTAAATTTTTATTTTGCCAGATGTGTATTTTTTTTTTTTACGAAAAATACACCCGTGTTTTATACTTGATAGCTATTTTGACAAATTAAAACTAAAATAAGTGGACAAGTGGGTACAGATCGGCTGTACAGTAGTTGTTAAGAATTTCATTATAATGGATGTGTTGGATTTGAATTCAATTATAAGTCATTGTATATGAAAAAAAGTTCTAAGTAGAGAAGTTGTGTAAATTTGTATAAATATTCAAATTCAATAACCAAAAAATCAATGAAAATATCTCTTGGCTTTTAATAGCTTTGCTTTGTGGTAAACATTTTTTTTGTTATAGGCAGAAGAACGTTTTATGGTGAATCTTCTATTAAAATGTCTAATGTTAGCTATACAAAGATTAATGTTTATGAATTTCTATCTGAAAACTTATTTGCGGCTTCTCAAAATGAATTTTGTCGAAATTCGTACTTTAAATGCATATAAAATCCTTAACATTTTTGAACTGATATTAAAACAACTTGTGAAAAACATTACATTCAATTTTCTCACTGAATTGTTCTGTGCAAAATTGTATGCAAATACAATTAAAACGTTTAGTTCAAGTTTCAGTTCAATACCTTATTTTTAAACTTGACCCACCTAAAGTGCCTAACTTAACCTTATGAACTTTGGAGTTGCTTGACGTTAATTATAGTAAAATATTTAATGTGTGCAATAAAAATAGGCAACAGGAAACTCACCATTCAGATTATTTGTATAATAGTTAATTTATAAACATATACAGAAAAATCTTCTTACAACGAAATCGCTCGATACCAACAGATTTGTTCATTACAAATAAGTTTTCGTGACAGGGTGATCCAAATTTTAAAACCTAAAAATATCTTAAGTAAATTTAAAAGCTCAAAAAATTGACGGTGAATGTTTATTTTTATTCAAAACCTTAAAAATACAAATGACGCTTATACTTTGTGAAGAAATAAAAAAAAATATGTACATATATATAATTTTAATTTCAAGAACATTAAATGAGTATTTTTCAATTTATTTTTTATTTAGTAATATTGGCAAACAATAATAATAATATGCAATAACAAATAAGCAATAATAAATACAATCATTATGAAAAATCCGATATTTTTATATTTTTTGTGCTCCTAGTAATTGCCACGAAATTCTTATTTTCAATAACATCATAAAATCAAACCGTGACGCGGTAAATGAAGTCGTGAAGAAAACTAATTGAATTCAGGGGCGCATTTTCGGTTCGATTAAGAATGCTGACGTCTCGGCGTATGCGGTATGCGTGGAGGTATTAGCTCGGTTCACCTGAGTACCCTTTCGGAAAGCAGGCGATTAGATTACATGGGGGGGGGGAGGTGTGTAAAAAAAAAACGTTTCGGACGACGAAGAGTAAACGTCAACTTACTACAACCTGCGGTCCGGGCGAGTGGTTCACACCCTGCAGCAATAGCCAATATTATGCGATGGTAAATTTCAAACGAGACCTAACCTAACCTGGAGGGTAATATACCGAGTAATACGAGTGCAGGAGACGACGGAATGAGAGCACTTTGCATGACAATAATGACAATGTATTCCCGCCCGGCCGGCAAAATATTATGCGTTCCCCCGGGGGTTAAAGCGATGTTGTTTTTGTCGGTAACCGCTCTGAACTTACTACGCAACATCGATTCGCGTGATGTGCAACGTTTTATTTATCCTCGATTTCCTAAGCGGGTCACTAACTGCTACCGGTCGTATTACAATGTCTGAGGCCAGGATTCCACTGCAAAGTGCATTATTTCATGGGTGCTCCGGCAGGACAGGACCCACAAAAATGCATTCCAAGTATAGAATATTCGTGTCATGTAACAGGTGCGTCAACAGAGGTGATACTTTTATTTTAAACATTTTCTGGTCATTTCATTTTTTTTTTTTTTTTTTAATTTTAGTGTTATACTGTACGAGTATTTAATGTAAATTAGGAAATTCAAAACTTTACTTCAGAAGTGTTATTCGTCCGCACTAAAAGTCAATCGTTCTATATAATATTATAATACGAATGCGTAACCGTACCGTATCTTTCTCAAGCGATTATCGGATGTGATGTCTTAAAAACGTGTGTGTGGCTCAAACAAATTATAACTAATTGGTCAGTTGTAGTGATTTGTCACGACTGTATATATTTTAAGTAAACTATTTATTTATTGTACGTGTCCAAGTTACCTATTTTTCTTTGAACTATTGTTCGTTTAGTTAAGATGGAAAAGTGTAAGAATACCAAAATTCAAACTATAATTTCTCATTAGTTTCGTAGTTGTATATCTATAACAAAAAAGTCATTTTTCAAGGGTATTATTGCATTAAAAAGACGTTTTTAAGGCACTTTAGAGGTATTATTTAGAGGATTTTTTAGTAGATTTTAGAGTATTGAAATTTGGGCTCTAATATTATAATAATGCATACGCAATAGTGGACAGACAGTTTATATTTTTGCTGTCCCGACTTATATTTTTAGTACCTTAATTTATATCTTATTTATCTGTACCTGAATCTTGAAGAAATCACAATTAACGACTAAGTAAAATACG
Source organism: Myzus persicae (assembly GCF_001856785.1). Lineage (NCBI taxonomy): Eukaryota > Metazoa > Arthropoda > Insecta > Hemiptera > Aphididae > Myzus > Myzus persicae. Next base: position 217,480 of record NW_019100582.1, on the reverse strand, counting down.
AAAAACCACACACACGCGCAATACATTTGTGGCAAGAAAATGGAAAAAAACACCAAATGTTTGGTTATTTTTCAAAGCATTTTTTTTAAAACAATTTTATAGCATTGAAGCCCGAGCTCCAATCGAACAGCAAGAAAGTTAATTTTACGTCCCATACCCGAAGGAACGAACAATTTTATTTTGAAATTATTTATTTTACTATTTCATGCTCATTACACTCATTACATTGATCGGATGAAATTAATCGGACGTTTGAAACAATCACGCGTAATACAATATGTCATTAAATATAAAAACAATATGTTTCCCTATTATTTTATTTTTTTAATCATTATAGTCCCTACTGCCGATCGTCGTTCTCTGTAGGCTTTGTGCGACGTCATTCACTATGCGATTGTCCATAAACAATCATTATTTGCACTTTTTTAAAAAACAAATAGGTTAAACAACGATTTATATTTCCAAATGCGATGATTTATCAAACTGATTTCAGTATGTACCTACCACATATTATTATATTTAATTATTAGATTACGGTTGTTGCGGACTTAACAATATACCATTATCGTTTAGCAAACTTTTCCATATAAAATAGTGTTGAAATATCTGAACAATAATAATACGTAAATTTTTCTACTCCTAATTCGTGTGTATTGGTTAAATATTATGTTATATTATGCGTACCACTGCAGCGCGGTTACCGCGGTAACGAGCGGACGTTCCAATGTATTTTTTTTTTTTTTTACAATTGGTGAGATGTGTAAAAGGTACTTGATCATTATAATAATAATAATATATTAACAAACACATAACTGTACACGTACCTATAGGACTATGATTGACTTTCTGCAATAGCCAACAGTGATACAACTGTGCACACAACAGCCGTAATATTTTTAATTTTTTTTGTTCGTTATTATTGATCGGTTCCCCTCAACTACAATAGTTATATAGTGTGTTTAAGTTATTTTTTTTGGAAATTAATTTTTCAATTTTTTTTCTAAAATACATTATCTAAATCGGTTTACATAAATTTGATTTTTTTTGTTCACATATCACTCGGATTTCGAAGAGGTGTTCCGGTAAACCGCTTCATCTCCTTGAGTTTTCTTGTTCAAAAAACAGTCTTTTAATCGTATTATTGTTGTATTTAATAGTACTACTAAGAACGAAAAGCAGAAAAAAAAATCGGAATCGAATGCTAAGCGAGTCTAATCGATTTTTCTATTAAAACGTACCCGGATGATGGGATCGGCGGATAAGTGATGTTGGTGGGTGGATGGGTGGATGGATGGCTATTCCTAGAAATTGTTATTTTTCCGAATTATATTTAAACACTTCGCCACGCCACCGACCGGAACCACGCGAAAGGGGTTGTAGTCCGAATCGCTCGTAACACGCTATCGCGGGGCCTCCGCTCGTCACCGAAAACTACCCCTAAGGCTTTAGTGCTTCGAGGAAATCGTCTCACCCCGTCCGTCAGCCGTCGGGCGGCGGCCGGTCTGTCGGTGGTAGAACCCGAATAATATTTAGTCAGTATATCTATCTCACCGTAATAAATATTATATTATATTTTTAATAAACATTCGTCTAGTAATATATTATAATATTATGTTAATGCGACGATATTATATTAAATTATTATTATTATTATCATGTCATTATACGTTTACCCACCTATATTCCGTACACTATCTGCGCGTGTGTGTCCGCGATCGTAAAACCCCGCCAACCGGACGAGCGGTCGTGTCCAAAGCTCATTTCGCATATTTCACATCGCATCAGAATATTATAATTATTATTGTTATTATTATTATTTATACGGTCGCGGCGTGTTTCTGCGAAATATAATATGTTATACTGACGGTGTCGGCGCAGACCTTGCGTCTACATAATACTATATAGATATAGATATAGATAGATAGTTAGGTAGGTACTATATTTACGCACAAGACACAAAGTACTACAAATCATTCTTATATTGTCTAATTATCTTTATTTTTGTTTCTTCAAAATTCATAACATTAAACTTTATAATATTGTAATTACTACGATCTATGTAGAATTTTCGTATAATATCTTCCGTTATTGTGATGTAAGCACGCAGTTGTGCGTTTTTATTTATCGCATCCGACTGTTCGACAGTAGGTAAGAGTATTATAATTAGACGCGTACAAAGTGATGCAATGATGAACTTATTCGAATTCTGATTTTAGAAGACTTTTTTAAATGCTTATATAGTACAGTTTATGATGTTTGAGGAGTGCCCTGATTGCTATTTAAGGTTCTGTGTTTCAATTGACGACTTTCAATTTTCACTCTAAACGTTAAGTGTCTGATTTTTTTAAAAAAAATTAGACGTTTTCATGTTGAAATTCGAACCATTAGTCTCTGAATTATTAAACATAATGTACCCATATAGGTACTCTGTCCAGCAAGAGAACATTCTGCACGTCCCCACGAGGCACCTCTTCACCGAGTCCGGTTCCAAATAATTTCACATGAGGATGCGCTGAAGAACCGATTTCTCCCGCACATGATCACTCGCTGGACACGAGATACACGATAATAAGTTTAAAGATGTGGAGATTTTGACGATTGGAAAATTATAGCCAATAATATTGATGAAAAACCATTTTTCAATCTGTAAAAATTGTCCAAGTACAGTAAGTACTATGAGGATTAAAATACATTACATCTGTTTTACATATTATTTGATAATGTAAGCCCATTACTAAGTAGGTATGGTTAAATGAATCAGAAACTACTTGATCAAATTTTGATTGAGATTCATCATAATATTCGAAAAATTAATTGTACATTTATACGAGACAAAAAATCGATTCTCGTTTAAAGAGCAGAAATATGTATCACCACAAGACTACAGGACTCTTCAAATGGTTTAAAATGTATAAATATCTAAAAAAAAGTATGATTTTTAAGCAAACTAAAAAATTCAAATTTACAAAAATCAGTACTTGTATTGAAGAATAAAAAGGACGATCATGCACATTGAATCACTATGTATTCTCCATATCACCACGTTGTTGTATTTTAATTAAATAGGTACATTTGAATTTATAGTAATAGCTGGTATATAATAACAATATTGAGAATGTTTGGTTCAAGCAGGCAATTTATACATATAATTCATAAGAATAACAATAATATTATGACAAGGTATTTAGCTATATTTTATTATTATTTTGACTTAATTTATGGACATATACATCTCAATACTTTTTGTTAAGGCCACACCACTGATATTACAGCGCATAACCTAACCTGATACTCCCGAAAGATTCCAATCGTAACCATCATAGGTAAGTTTTTCATGCATCTTGGAGCGAACGCGTTATTCCCCTCCCCCTTCCTGGAACTCTTTTTGGACAGTATCTATATATAGGTATATCATCAATATTGAACTATAGACAGTCTTTGTACTACTGTCTGATAGGCAGTGACTATACAAACTTATGATTTACAAATGAAAAATGGTGGACGCATTTTTTTAAATGTCGTTGATTGACAAATTCAGACAAAAAGTTTTTCAGTTTTAAATTTTAAACTTTAAATTTTCATTTTACTAACAAGCAAACTGTCTGTACTAAAGATATAAGTCTTTAAAAATGATTTTACACAAAATATATAATATTGGAAATATCGCTTATTACACTTGCATTTGTACCATTGTTTCAAATTAAAATGTTGATATGTTATTATAGATTAATAATTTTTTTCAATCACTGTATATTTCTCATATTTTCCAAACTTGCCATCACGGATCCATATTATACTTAGTACAAAATTTTAAATAACTCAAAAACTATGCATTCGAATTTCGATTTTAATAGGGTCAATATTTTCGGCATAATTATTGAAAAAATAATTTACAAGTGTAAGCAACACCATCTCTTCCTTATTTCATAAACATAAGTATGCACCTCCACCGAGCATTAAGAAGTCCTAAACATTTGAGGATTTAAAAACATGGTGTTTATGTGTAACTATTCAAAAATCAAATTTTTAATAGCTGCACTATTCAAGAAAAAAAAGATAAGTGGCATGTTTGGTGAATTACCCTGTATCATATACTGTCGGTGCATTATATCGCGTTCGATCTAGTTTTGGCTAAAAATGAAAACTGTTAACTTTCTTTCAGCACTCGACGGTCTTTATAAAAAAATATCTATTAAAAGAGCCACTCACATCCATTCCAAGTCTGCGGGCTGTTAAAGGTAACACACACAAACATGCATAGGAATTGGGTGATCAAATATGTTTAGGGGCGTGGGTTGGGGGCAATCATACATTTTTATCGTGATTTCGGAGGACTGTGATAAGTAATAATATTGTATGTCGAGTGTTGACTAAACTTTTTGAATGGTGGGGGGGGGGAGGCTGTACTATTCCCACCGGCGAGGCTATAGAGCTAACTAATATCCAAGTCGGTGTAAGTCACGGTTTCCGTAGACGGCCACGATCGTTTGTCATGATCTCTGCCGCGTAGGTGTTGATGATGGTTCTCATATAATATATTTCGCGAAAAAAAATTACCAAACAAAAAACAAATGATCGCACCTTGGGGAAATATAACGTTCACTTGCAAACACACACACACACACACACACACACACACACACACACACACACACACATACTGTAGTCGCGAAGAAATCGACTCGACACGAATATGGGCGACAACGACAATGGCACTTCGGCGCAGCTGAAACGGAAAAAAAAACAACACCTCGGTTGAGACATAAAATGTTATTTTCAAGTCAGTCGGTAAACTTTGTACCTCGGGCACTATATTATAATAGTTCAGGCCTCTCCGACAAACTCCAATATTAAATATTTTGAACGGATTATATTTAATATAGCCGTACGAATACAATCAAAACAACCGACGATGGTTCGTATTATACCTACCGATGAAGTTCACGCCCTGAATGAATTTGGACCATTGAAACTCGATCAATTGCATTTGTTCAGTTTGGATTTGGTACTTTAGAACTAAATCGCCAATAAACGTATAACCGAGTGATGTGGGAAAAGAACTCGTTCAATTACATACACATTATATAATATTATAATATTGACGGATTCAATTTTAACAAGTCCTATACAATTATAATATTCAGTATACTATAGTATAGTACATCGTGTATTATCACGTTTTAAATCATTCAGCTAATAATAAAAATTATTATGAATAAATATTAGTATTTAATAATAATACGTAAGTACCTGTGTTTACATTATTTAAACAAGGTAGCATATAATATAACGAATAAAAAAGTTTATTCATTGAATCATCAATATTATTATTATTATTATGAACATAATGTTGTACAATCTAAACGTAATGACTTGGTTTTTAAAAAAAAAAAATTCTCAGGTGGGTATATCATACTTAATAAACAAATAACCTACTTACTTAACTATTAGTTTGAAATAATTGTGTATGAACTCTTCTCTACCGTGATTGAAAAATGTAAAAAGTCTGTAAGTACCGAACACACAAAATGGGTGGTTATTAAAAAATATATTATTACTAGAGGCTGCCGGTATAATAGCTAGGCACCGTTGTAGGTCTTAATCCAGGCCTGACTATCGACATATTATTCTTTGTGGTCTGAGCCCCCAAAAACTACATAACTTATAAAATAATAAATTAATTATTAAATAAATAATAAACAATAAATAAATAATATATAGGTATTTATATGATTTTCACCCGTACTCATAATATGATCTACTTATAACGTAACTTCGAAGTAACAATGATTTGCAGAAAAAAAAACAATAAATTAAACATTAATATTTTATCAACAATATTCTATTTCTACGTCTTATATAATGTTTAGAATCTCGACCACAAAGTCTCGACTTTAATATTAATTTACAATTTTTGATCTGAAACTTTATAGCATTTTTCACGTAATATCAATAATAATAATAACGATGTCAAAAGAAATTCAAATTAAATACAAAAAATGTAATTCGTTCTCACATTCTTGCACGTGCTCGTCGAAGCACAAATAAAAAGTAAAAATCTTACCTGTAAGAATTTGTTCAGATTCAGAGACGACTTTTATAATATGTTTTTACCTATATGAACTAATACATTTTAAAATGCACAACTTATAAATTATTTCAATTCATACCTGTTTATTAAAAAAATACATATAACTTATAGCGATGATGTAATAAGCTCTATCCAAATACCTATTTCATTTTACTCAATCGGGCTCAATCAAGGTATCGAGAAATAACCTTTTCTAACTGGTCTTTGAGACCACTAGATTTAGAAGTAATATTTTTATATTTCAGCTTTCTAAAATGGTTAATAATTTTTGAATTACGACAAAATAACCAAACTCATTCAAGAAAATATCGTTATGATAAAGTTTGAACATTTAAATAATACCCATTTCAATTAAATCATTTAACTTAATGAAACAATTTTTATTTTTGACCCTCCCCCCCTCCAAGTACCAACTAGATTCACTTTCCTACAAAAAAAGATGCTGCTGAAGAAAATCGAAGCACTTTTATTGTCCCAAAAAGTGATGACAGACACAAAAAAAAAACACACACACACATCATTGAAAAATCAATACATTCATAGCTTCGCTCAGAATCTAAAAAAACAAAATAACCTTAAAAGAGACATAGCTTTTTTAAAGTTATGTCGTGTCTGGAATAAAATATTATTATAAATGTTTGATTGTGATTTTTGATCTCAAGTACTTGTTCATTGTTTCTATTTTATGAATTGAGCCCAGAATAAGGAGGTAGCAAGGAAAGATGGAACCCTTGGCCCCCGAACCACAGGTCTTGACATTTTTTAAGCTTCTAAATTTGCACCTCGCATTTTTAATAGGTATTGCAATTATTACTTTTTTATTAATATTGTGCACCAAAAAATTATTGTACAAGAAAATACCTAATCATTTTTACTTCTAACAAAACTATATGGACTCCAATGAAGCATAAAGTTTATATCATTAAAGCAGAAGAAGAAAACATTAAAAACAGAATTATAAATTATTATATTTCTGAAATATATGAACATTTGTAAATAGTTCTATCAGAAACGAGTTAGTTAAATTTCGTATGTATTTAACTTTTCTAAGTGAACCAATAATAATTAATTCTAAGAATATGAGTAGGTATACTTATTAATATTTTAAAACGGTTTAATGAAGTCATCCTTTACTTTATACACTGCTGTAAATGTATTTTATTTAACTATACCGAGTACGAACTATTCTGCCGAGAGAGCTTTTCAAAATTCGGAAGAATTAAAAACGATTTCAGAACGAGTAGTACACAATAAAACTTAACTAGAATCTTGATTTGCAGTCAGAAAAATTAATTTTTACCTGTACAATCAGTTCATTTAGACCTGATATGATTGCTTCTGCGAAACCTCTGAAAAAATTTTCAAAATTGAATACTTTTATACGAGCTACATTATATTTGAATGTTTCAAAAATTATAACATGCAATTGCAGACAATTTTTCGTTCAATAAATTATACGAAGTCTTCACGAAATCTGGCCGCTGATACTCGGAAATCTTAATTCGGGCTTTCCTTTTTAGCGTCGCGAACAATAATAAAATAACGAGTGCCGCGACAGCACATATTATGCACCTTAACGATTACGTCAAGACAAATGGCTTCGATACAATGAGGGGCCCGGTGACCGTGTCACCTTTTGGTTCTGAACAAATCGTGTCAATTATAATATATGTTCAGTACGTAAGGACATGGAATAGTTTGAGTGAGACCCTTGCCAAGCGCGAGAACATAAATCACTGGTTTGAAAACACGACTGTTTGGTAAAATTATTTTTAAAGACTATGATGTGCAATGCAATGCAATGTTATTCGCGATTAACGAGTAGTGCTTGCAGCGAGCGACAAGTCATATTATGTTAAAAACGCGGTTCTCAATTAATTCGGATACTAGTAGTAAAACGTTATAAATCATTATCGTGTAATATTATATTATGCAGATTGCTAGTTTGATGGGGTAAGAGCTAATTACCGAGTTTTTCGCTTACAAAAATAGCAAAAACCGTTTTCGTTCACATATTATAATATCGCGCAAACAAATAAAAGAGCAGAAAAAAACTTTAATTTAAAAAATATGTTTGTAATCGAAAAACTTGTTAACTTTAAACATGGTGTGTGTGTTTTTCTATGCGCAGAAAATTCTGTGAACAACTATATGGAACTCAAACGATTACTATGCTTAGACCATGTTATTAAAACTCTCATATGCATTTTATTACAGTCAAATGGTTTTTAGGGACGAAAATAAAGCTCGACTAATGTATGTATACAGCGTATGCAAACATAAATATATTACGCACAAGCTGTATACATGTTCGGAAAACGTCATTATTTAAAGTTTCAACGATTATACTGAGGAATTCATCGGCTAAAATTAAAATGTCAGCGTCAAAAATGAAAAAGACAAATCTCTAATATTATTATATTGTGTTGTAAAACAAAAAAATCGGTCACAATATTATGTACTAAACTATTAAAAGTAGTGTTTAATCGACTACGGTTCATTGAGCGCAATTATTGATAACGCAAAAATTATTTAAATTATGTACCTAGCTGTAGTATAAATGTATAATAATATAATAAAGCTTTCACAAGTCCCATGCTCTAGTACGCCCGTAATCTCGTGACGTTTTAATGTTATCTATGTATTTTTATTTGTATGCAAGTTTTTTTTTCCACCCAAACTCCTTACTTAGTCAAGTTTTATCGTTTTTAAATGCCAAATAAAAGAACTAAGGTACCTCAAAAATTGTTATGAAAGTGTGGTTAAAATAACTCATACTTGAACGATCCCGTTATCGTTTCGTTCGGCCACCGAGATAAATCAAAAGCTTTTTTTTCAACTAATTAGGCTGTATTATAATATTCCCCGGTAAAAATTCCAAGTCTCGAGAAGTAGGAAATAGGTATACTTAAATCTTTTTGTGCAATGAAATAGAACTTTAAGGTACCCACTACGTTTATTAAATGACACTATTTTCAAGATAGTTACGTATTTACACTACAGTTTCGCTCACAGCTGTCTGGGAGTTGGATAAAAATATGAAATACGATTATCTTTATTGTCACGATTAAATATTATTTATTAGTAAATTACAAAAAAAAACCCGTACAAGGATCTAATTATACACAGCGATATACGTATTTCAAACGGAATGGAGCGATGAATGTATATTGTTTTACAGAGATGTGAGTGTTTATTTGTTGTGTGTCTACATACACGAATATTGTAGAAAAATTGCTCAACTTCGATGATGGTTTCTGATAGAAAATTTGGCCTAGTTTTTATTTTTAAGGTGTCGAGAAGTAGAAAATGCCCAATATAATACGATAGCAAAATAATAAGAAAAAACAAAAAAAAACTAATGAACTAGAATTTAGCACGATACTTACTGGTTTTTTCGTCAATCAATTTTTGACATTAATGTGTTATAATTCAAAAACTAGATAGATTTAAAGATTGGTACATTAAAATTTCATCAAACGTTTATAATTAATCCTATCTTTTTTTAATAATTAACAAACAATATAATACGCATTTTAGAATTTCAGATTCCAAACGGATCGATGACTTTATTGGTTTTATTGGATATTACAATTATGTGGGTTTTTGTTTTGCGTATGTGACTTATGGATACACGAAAAGTAGTAGAACTGACGCTTAGATATTCATATTTGAAATTTTTTTTTGATTAAAAAAAACTGAATCCAGTTGATACTGCTATAAAATTAGTTTGAATAGCTACTAATATTAGAACATACTATTAAGTCAAATTTTTGGATTATAAATTATTGGTCTCTGCGCCAATTAATTTCTTTTCAGATTTATAAATATTTTACACTGCGCAGGGTCACTTACCATAAATTAGTGTTTATAGAGGTCGAGAAAGTATCCTTAAGGAATGTTGAAGAGTTTCAAGTATCACACATAGGACATATAGGTTTGAATAATTCGAATCGTTTGTGTTGGTCATACAACTAACTAATATTAACTTGGAACCCAAAACAGAAAAAAACAAACAAAAATAATTATCAGAATTTTGAACTGTTTTTGGTACCTTTTTGTGCTACAAAAAAAAAAATATCTGTCCAAACTAATTTTTATCAATTCCTTTTTTAAAATGTCGGTTTCCGAGTTTATAAAATAAAACTCAAAATCAAAATAACAATAAAATAACATTGGGTTTCATGTTAATGTAAGTATGCAATTATTATTATAGTGGCCTGTGGTGGCACGGTGGCTGAATTCAGTTAGGTTTCGTTTCTGAGTACAAGCATCGGCCGGAGACCTTAGTTCGAGGATGGGTGAATTTAGTGACAAATCCCCGCTACAGAAAAACGTCTTGTTCGAACCAACCATGCCCTCCCCTCCCAGTAATTAGCCAACTGACAATAACTGTAAATATCAATAAAAAAAAAAATAATAATAACAATATCAATAAAAAAACAAATTACTGTCATCACACGTATTAATTTCAAAATAATTATACCATCTATTATTAGACATCTTGTCGTGTGGTGACTTTTTTATGACGAAGGTCTCGATGCGAATTCCAAATCTTAATATCGATTATGATAGTATAATATGACATATATGACTTATTATTACAACGATGCGGATAAAATATTACTATCTGATAGAGCAAATCGCAGTCGTGGCATCGTCCAAAAATATAAGAACGTTATTCACGTAACCATTAGGAAACGCGAAACACTATATTATTGCCATTCGGCTGTTGTATACCCCCCCCCCTCCTCAACTGGCTTCTGCGAGACATTAAAACATATTTTTAGAAAGTAAACGTACGATTATTATGCATGAATAGATACCACAAAACACGCGAGTTAAAATATATTATAATTCGCCCCGTTCTCTTATTACAATTTCAACATAATATTCAACATTATCGCGTGGTATTTGTAAACTTCCGCTATTGAAGTTGTCCGAGGAACGTTATTGTACTTTTTTAACGATTTGTACTCGAACAATTAGGTTTAATTAATTTTGAGTTTGTGGAGCAGTACGATATGGCTCACATAGCACATAACACTATACGCAAGCATCTGTGTAAAATCGTAAAGTTTTCACTTGTCATAGCTTTCATTTTCGCGATGTCCATGAAATTATTAGCCCAGATCAGCATTTTTCTAGTAAAATTGTCTGAATAGTTAGGGCAAAATTTTCTTGTAAATATTTTTCAAACACGAATCTATAATTTTAAAAAGCACAGTAAGGAAGTGTTCATTTAATATAAACAAATATTTATATTTATACTATAACTTCTACGGAACCCAGCCGTTTTGTAAATTTCAAATTCTTGCCGAAATGTTGAATTTGATTTCTATAAGTATTTGTGAATATACGAATCAAACATTTATAAACCTCCCACCCCCTAAATTAATACAACAAATATAGTCATCCGATACTTTCAAACTTTAATCGTGGCAAAATGTTTTGTTTAAGAATGTAATAGCACAAATTTGAAATTCATTAGTCACTCGCCAATTATAGAAACCACTAAATAATAAGTGCTTCGTTTTAAATGTTTGTTTACAAATACTTACAAATTGTACTCGACGTGTTTGCAATGTCAACGCTTGAAAATCTCACTGATATACAGCTAACTTAATTGTTGGTTATAATAAAATTGAGGGCGACTTACACATTTCTGATTTGTACTCCTATTGCTATTAACAAATCGTGCACAGAATTTTCGCATGTCCTAGGGAATGACTCTAGTCTTGCCCAATTAACTTGTCATGTGACACTATTGGATGCTATTCATCTTCCAAACAGCAATGGTTAATTATTGTTTGTCACCAAAATGCGTATTGTACATAAACTTGTATAGTTTGTAATTTATTTTAAGAAACGAAACAAAAGACTTTGGCGTGATTAAAAACTGAGAAATAACAAAACGGTTTCGACAAAGTTAAACAAACTTTTTTATATATGTGAATTCGGTTGGACTTAGAAATTAGCAATTTACGCATACTCAATAGTATCCTTCCAGACGACTGACTATAATAATTGATGAAACATGAGTTAAAAGGTGTGTTTTTATTTGGCACGATAAAATATAATTTAACTTCGCAAGGACATCTAGTCGTGTCATGCGCAGTGCTATTCTATGCGTCATTCTCTCTCATTTTTTTATTTATCTTTTATTTTGACATATTATTTTCTTTTTTTCAATACACATTAAATGTAATCTATTTTACCATCAAGTACCTTTCCACTGTACCTAAAGAAAACGCCAAAACGACATCGAACATTAACCAACAAATTTAGAAATTTTCAATCCATCAAGCTAATGATGTACAAAGAGTAAAGTTGAAGATACCCATATAAAAATTAACTTTTCCTGAGACGTCACTCTTATCATACCCATTAATTATTATTTTTTTATTTATTTAATTAGCAAGGGGTTAGGTAAGGTACAGCAAGTTTTTTAATCTTAAAATACAATTAAAACAATAGTACAATATTAATACAATTAATGCACAATGAAACAATTAAACATTTTTAATCCTTGAATTCATCTCAATTGCTTTTTAAAAAGCCTAGTACTTAAGATATTGAAACAAATTGATTTTATACGCGCATTAAAAATTCGATCATTTGAAATGATTATTCCTAAATCATAAACTTGATCCATCTTACATCTTCATAATATCATCATTGTATATTTTGTCAAACACTAGCTGTTGGTGACGTTTTTGTAACCTTAATCCATGCCATGTTTGGTGTGATGAATATCACTAATCACTCAAGGCTGAAATTTGTCTTACATGAAGGTGGATTTCTGGCCAATTATAAAGGATGATAATTAAATATTGTATTAAGTATTTGCTTAAAAGACTTTGTAAAAAAAAACTATGGAAATCTTACTAATAAATAATAATCAATGATCCAAAACAGATCGTTAATTTGTCTTCAAACATTTAACAAACTGCCAAATGATTATAATAACATTAAAATAAATACATTTACTTTAATTTCCCAGCTCTAAATCAAAACATCTTTTCTCGTGGAATCCAAATTCATCAACTCGTATTTCAAACACAAACCCCAAAGTAGGGTTCAGAACCTAACAAGCAACTTTTCACTTTTATTAAGGGTCTTAAACTATTTATGTATCCTCTTATTTTTCTACTCTTTATCACTGTCATTGATAAATTAATTCCGACAATCGATTAATACTTATCTGAAAAAGTAACTACTCACCGTGATATCTTGGAATTCACTAAAACCTTCTCATAGGACCATCTCAAGACTACAATATTCTAAACACTTTCGGACAACCCGTACAGCTGATGATAAAGCTGAAATTGACCTCAAAACCTATTTATTCTTATACACTTTAAATTAAACTAAATGTTTAGTATGTCAACTGTGAGACTTAAACGTCCATAATATTGTATTTTTTAATTCAATTAAAATTATCCATCGAACAATTTAACTTAACATTCAATTAATTACCGATTTTACAACTTCACAGGCATTAAAATATATTTGTATAATATATGGCCATTACATAAAATAGCGGTACAAAACGTATTAAAACAGATTGATAAAAATTCGTGTCAAAAATGATGAAAGCCTAGTTGATATTATCTCACCGTCGTGTAATTTATAGTGTAAACCGAAAACGGCTACAACACAATATTTGAATATTATTATTATTATTATTACTATTATTGTTATTACGTATGTTTGATACGAAGCGAATTCGGTCGCGCTGGCTATCATGCAATATAATATCTAGGGCGCGGTTCGTGTGTGTGACATAGCTAGTAGGTATAATATAAAAACATATTTACGTACGCATAAAACTTGAGAGAGTTCATAAACAACCCAAAATACGTATTACTCGGGTTCAACCACTCGGGTGTTGTTAAACGCTTTATTTATACAAAAATATTATATACACATATACGCTGCAGAGTTGAAAAACAAAACACAGTGTACTCTATTATGAGTAAAAATTATTTTACGAGCAACAATTATATAATATTTTGAGACATTTTATACTATATTATCATTATAAGTTATAAGTTTTTATAACTTGTGTTGTGCGTTGGATATCGCGTCATCGTCTCAATAATATTATTATGTAGCAAATATACAATGTGCGTCGCCGTGTTTATTCAGAAATTGTTGATGTATGCAGTGCATGATTTTCAAAAACAATTTAATAAAGTAGTTGTGCTGTAAGACCTAAGAAAATGTACCTAAGAATACTATTTTCAGGAGGGGCCCAGACATTGTCTATATCCATTATCCACTTTCGATTAGTACCTTATTTAGTTTTTAGTTTTACTAAGAATTAGTTAACTAAATTAACTCTAGCTTTACTAGATCAAACTATTTTAATGAATAAAATTAATTAAAGTATAGTTTTTTTCTTCTAAATGTAGCTTTATGAATTTGTATGTTTGTATATTGTTGATATTCTAATGTATTTTTCAAATTCAATTTTTATTGTGCTTTCGGGATTTATAGTGTGCTTTATATTTGAATTTTTCTAGATTTTAAATGAGTTTTGTAAGGTTTTTAACTGAATTAAACTAACACCTCAACGTATTAGTATATTATCTCAAACTCACTGATGTACAGTCTTACCACATCAGATCCATCCTTAGCTGTAGTCTGTAGATACTAGATGGGTAAGTGATGGAGGTATGGCCAATCGAATAATAATCCTACAAATATATAATTATTTAAATCAGAACCAATTAAATTTATTAAATGCCAACAAGCGTACAGAAAATACCAAAACACAAATATCCATAAGTTAGTTACGATCTATAAAACATTATAAGTTTGCGGGAAGCACAAAGTTCGACGGGCAAGGCTTAAAAACAAGTAGGTACTTATAATATAATAGTTTACGCTGAAATGAAATAAATTAAACGCATTGATTTCCATTTCGTATGGAAATAATTATTAACGTTCATAATATTACCTCTGATAATAAATAACGATCATTGCTGGTTTATGAAGTGATTTCATGCATACAGCATATATTACCGATATAAACTGGTAAAGTGGTAAATAAAGTTATTTTCATGTACGGCGTCTTCTACTGTATCGCGCATATATATATATATATGTACATAACGTACGTCCTGCCCAGGTACGCCCTAACCTATACGGGGTATGTGGTCATCTTATATAACTATTAAACATCGATCTTTTGAAATTCAAACACATCAATTTCAGAAATTTAATTGAAAAGTTTCCTCGTAATGTTTGATTGTATAGATAAACTTTCGCAGGAAAATCGGTTAATATATAGAGATGAAGGTCGTTTATCAGACATTTCAAACGGACTAAACGGACCGTGTTTTGATACCACTCGAGGGACTCACTCAATCAATTTGAACTTGCTTTTTGTTATACGTAATAAATCATTCGACTCGGAACGCCTAAACTCATTAGGTACCTACCCACCTCGGGGGCATGGGTGTATTATTTGCAATATGACTTTATGATTTAGGTTTTACATTTGATGTGCATAATAATAAGTTCGACACGGCGGTGCCGTCGGTGGTACCTAAATACGTTTTTCAGTCCTTCTCCGGCCGAACTACAATTTATAACTTCGGCTGTAGTCACGTGCCGTGGATGAGAATACGAACGCAGGTAATAGTGAGATAACGTCACGGAGCAAACGACGACCGAATGATTTATACTTGTATCGCAATATTATTATGACACATTTTGTGACACGTGCACATTGTGAGTACAACGAGCAAGGCGGCTGGACGAGATTTATATGCATCCATAAGAACAATAATAATATATTGTAAATTCGTAATAATAATAGATAACAGCATGATATAGGTAAGAGTAAATATTATGTAGACGGAAAACAGTGCTGATCGGTGATAAGGCCCGGCCAACAAAATTTGTTGGTTACTCGGGTTAATTTTGAATTGGGTATACTTGTAGTCAATTATTTAAGAGATCACCAACCACCGACGTACGTAGCTTTAAACGTTGAACTGAATAATCTGCTGATACTGATATTGTTGTGAGCTTTGAAATTAATGTGTTTGGATGAGATTGTAATAGTTTGACATGGACATATTTTATGTACACTTCGACAGTCCAGTGCTTACAATGCATTGAAACATGATTGTTTATCAATAGTATTTACAATGGCTTATTACCTATATAGAAACAATGGTAATAAAGTTGAACAGGCCAAAATATGTCTTAATGGCTACAGGATTTATTTTATTTAAGAGCAAAAAATTCATCTTAACGCGACTAGACGATAGGATTTCACTGATTGTAAATGATTATCATAGAAAATACTTTGACACATTGAGTCATTGTACATACCTACTTTTACAAAAAAAGTTACTCATTATGTGACTATATAACTTTACTTTAATTTCCTCACTCGTTAATAATTACCAGCCTTGCTAACGAGTAATGTGTATTCGAGTAAATGGCCAGCAGTGTATATCAATGATGAAAATACGTTATGAACTATTATGATAGTAACATCATAACGAGTATCGTTATAAGCGATATGTTAGGTGCGCAAAAAACCAACAAACGACGACTACTAATAGTACGAAATACTTGAAAATGTGTGAATGTCTAATCCGCATATATTATTATGTATAATAATTGGTTCCGTCTTATAAATGTACAACACAGCGGATTCGTGTTCAATGGTTTCGATGTAGTGTAGTGACCTTTAATAATACAGCGAATCGGAAATAGCAACAAACTTTATAGTAAAAACATTAACAGTGTTTTTTTCCCATTGGTTTTTTATGATATTTAAATTTTCAAGTGAGTTCTGATAATTTTCAATTAATAATGATGGAAAATTAAAATTTCGTGAAAATTCCACGTGAAAACGCAGTTAACGTTCTTTCATTCAAGCTCATAGTGACGAGTTAATTCACCCTGCGATCAAATATGTATTATTAAACCTAAATTTCACAAACCACCGAACACACGCGTTGGCCATGTCGTAGTCGTATCACTCTCGGGCTGGGGCGGGGGGGGCGTCCTCTTATGACGAAAATAGAAAATATAATACGAATAATCGTAACCGTATTCGAAAATCACAGAAGAGAGGATCACGAGTGGAGTTAGTGGTTGTATTCGACGGGAGCACACACACACACACACACACACACACACACACACACACACACACATACACAAGCTATAATAACGTGGCCCCGGGGCCGCGTGCGGAAAACCAATCGCGAACGAAACGTATTTTATATTATTATTATTATTATTATTAAATTGCACGTAATGCGCGTATGTTGCAGTTGTACAGTCTGCGGGGCCTGATGCAGGGCAGCAAGAAGAACCAAGGTATGGCGCCGCTGGGCAACAATTTCCGACCACCACAGCCGCTGCACAATCGGCTGGTGCGCACCAATATCGATTTCAACCTGAGAAAGGTAATATAATATTTTTGTACTACTTCCGCGATGCATTAAGATCGTCCCGATGATATATTGTGACCCGCACACGCCCCCGCGGCCACGTGCCCGGGGTGTGGGAGGGGGGGGAGGAGGAGAAATCGATTTGGCCCGCGTGAGTGGGAGGGGGTACATATCATAGATCGTAATCGATACGCATTACAAATCTCAAAGTCGGTAAAAAAAATGTTCTCTCCCACGGCATTGCAGCGCCGGCGAGTGGGTGAGTGGGTGGGCGAGGGGCTGAACGCTTTCCACGTGACGCCAGGGTTATTCAAAGGCGCACGCAAACTTTCACAGTCCGCTTCCCGCGCGTACCTGTGTGTTATAGTAATAAAGCACATTCCGCAATAATATAATAAACATCACATGATAATAATATAATTATTGTTATTATTATTATTATTATTATTATTATTGTTATTATACATTACACGCTCACCGAGATTTTCTCAGTAGCTTCCTGGCAAACACTCCTCCAGCTACGATTAACGTCAAACAATATTATTAGTTTGTACATTGGGTATAATAAAACTCTACAAACATTCTTATATATTTTTCCTCCACATGACTGCAGTTCAGATTGAGATGGTTTAGATACGACCTATAAGATATTTTCAAGAATGTAACTGAGTAATAAAATCAAAAAAAAAAAGGAAGAAATACCAAAAAACTGTTTTTAGATTTTATTATCTTCCTAAAATTCGAGCTGAATTTCCTGTTTCACCGAGCTGATTTTTATTCTCAGTCCAACCCTGAATACATAATATCCATTACAGAATTCGTTGAAAACAATTTATTTTGCATATTAATGCGTATTTTGAAGATTAAAAAATATTATTTTGCCTATATTCTTCATATTATTATTTTGTATTATTGCTCATAAGAAAAATCCAATTTGTTCATTTCTCGAGTTCTAATTATTTGGTAGCAAGACAATTTTTACTGTTTGTACATTTATTCAGAATTTTAAATCGTATGAAGTGAAAAAAAGCTTAATTTCAGTATATTTCACCAGTTTGAGGATTATTAAGATAATGTTTTAAGGTTTTTTTTTTTATCGCAAATCAGAATCATATTCTAAACTTTTAAGAGCCAATAAATATCCGCTATGAGTTAAGACTTCATAGCGTGAGTGCGATATTATTTGCATAAACAGTGACTTAACCGCCAATAAAGGACACCCCCAAATAGTGGACACGGCTTTTCGTGAACAAATTTCAAACCAAGCTCCAGAAGAATATATGGTGCGGCACCAATTTCGACCACCGGCAGTGGCCGGTATTTGGAGATTTCACCATAATATCATCGTATCACCGTCGAGCTGGTTTTTAACAGGTCGTCGAGACCTTCTCCCCCCCCCCGCCCCACCTAAAAAGAGGACGGTCTTTTGAAACGTTTAGTTTGTATTTATACCGTCAGAGCAGCGAGACATTTAATATTATATAATACCTCCGACTGACCCTCTGCCCAAGTATTACGATTTAATAAAAAAAATAATATGTATCAGGACGTCGTCGCCGACCGAATAAAATATAAAAACCGTTTCGTTTGACGACGACGTTAATGGACTGCGCTCTTGTTTTTTTTTCTCTTATTTATTTACTCATTTATTACCTTTTTTTTTTTCTTTTTTTTTTTTGAATTACAGGACGATGAGAAATACTGCCCGAGCATGCACAAAGACGTATACTACAAGGGTGAGTGCGTAGTATTAATTGCGGTTATCCGTTTGTCACGATTTATTTATTCGTTTAACGGACGAGCGAGCGGACGGTCGAGTACACCGCGAGCGCCTCAGTCCTTTTTATTATAATATTATACGCGTTTGTACTCTATTTATACTACCACTGCGCTATACCGCAGTTACCACTATTATACCACCAGTCTACAACCGCTGCAATTATAATAATATGTATACGTATAATATGATAATAGTATTAGCTACGCAACTCGCATTAACCGACGCCGGCCGCATGCACTTCCGTCGACCATCCGGCCGGCGATATTCGAGTCGGTATAATATATAAGGTCACGTGTATACGCAATAATTTATCGGACCCTCCCCTATTTTTGTCCGCGGCGAACACATTTCGTACTCGCACGTCCCCTGCTCGATAATATTACACGCAGTTTTGTTTTTGTTTCAGCCAACGACTGGAAACCTCACTAATAACGTACCTACCTACGTATATACAACTCGCGGCCGCCGCCGTAGCCTTCGCCGTCGTCACTCGTCCGTTGAAACAACAACAACTGCACCGTCGTCGAGCAAACCGGACGACGACGACGACGACATTCCAGTATACATCATTTTAAGATATCATTATTACGATATTAATATTGTGTAAAATAAATTATTTAATTAAGTATAAAAAATAACTGAGAAAAAAAAAACGTATGGCAAGGCCAAAAAAAAAAAAAATAACCGACTCTAAGATTATCCGAGGGCTCTCTCTACCACTCTCACTTTCTCTCTCTCTCTCTCTCTCTCTCTCTCTCTCTCCTCTCCATTTCTATTTTTCTCTCAATCACTCTCTCTCTTTCTCTCTCTTTCTCTCTCTTATATTTCTATTTTACGCTCTATCTCGTTTTCCTACTCCCTGGATTAATTTTGGGCTCGAGCACGAACGTCTCATTCCGATAGGCACACCCCCACGCACGGCGTAATAACAATAACAAAGGTTTTAGTCTGTTTCGTCGTTTCGACAACAATCGTAATATTAACTAATAATAATCATGTTTATACGAAATGCATGATGAAAAAAATGTGGAAAAAACGCCTCGCTGCTTTGCTCGAAAAACGGTACTACCTATACGAACGTTTTGTCCGTATATTCTACCGGGTCGCGAGAGAGGACGGGGAGAAGTCCTTAGGGTCGGATTTTTTTTTCCTATATATTTTTTTTTTCTTCAGGGATAATAGTTGTATTAATAATATATATATATACATGTCTTCGGCTCGATATCGGGAGGTTCTCGGAAACGGAATCCTTCGCAATACGCGCGTTCCAATAATACAACTGTAATGTTGCTATACGGAAGTAAAACGAACGCACGCGAAAACCCTCGAACGAAACAATAATATTATACCCACGCGTAGTGCAGAGAATAAAATATATAAATATATATATATATATATATATATATATAGTCGTACCCATCTACCCACCCAACCCGCCAACTTCGCCTACCCGCCTTCCCCATGCATACGTAAGCACGCCGGCGACGACGACTTGCGTATAAAAATCGCTCTCCGTTTTTCCGGGTGTTTTATAGATTTTGCATTAGGACACGTTGTGTTTATGGGCACATGAAAATATGTTTTCCCGTGTCGTAATACCTACCTCCCGAAATGTGTATTTGTCATTACCCCGGGAATAATAATATATTCCCACTCGAATCGTATTCCCTCGCACTGATCTCAGACGTCGGAGCATAATAATAATAACAATAATAATAATAATACAGAAATCACGATTTTACTTTTTTAAATAATTTGTTTCTATTATTATTATCCCGCAAACGGCGCCACCCAATATTTAGTATTTAAAACGGTGTGGGTTACCGCGTGTCGGTCGTGAGTTGAACGTTTAAATTTGTTTTTTTTATCCTGTACATTAAATTTATCATAATCTATAATAATAATAATAATAATAATATTAATAATACTATATCTATAGACGGGTTTATTTTGACATAAAATAAATTATATCGAAAGCTTGTTTTTTTTTTTGAAAAATCACGTTAATCTTAATAAAATCCACTACGCTACTGAAAACGTAACATGAAATTATTTTAATTCCAATATAATTATAAAATACTCATATACAATATTATTGTATCATTAAAAGTACACAGGTACCTACTATTTAGGCGATATTAAAAATAATAATAAACTCATCACGCAGCATAACGGTCTGTGTTCATTATAATATTTAAATAACATTTTAAACAACACTATATGTTCATAGTAGTTGTTGTTCTCGAAGTAGATACCTAACTCTATTGGATGGAAACATAAAATTAAAACAAAAACAAAAACTACATTCGTGTTGAAATCGTGAGTCTTAACTACAGACTTAGATTTATTTATTATTATATTATATTATACTCATCTATACGGAGTTTTACGAGATTTTAGAGCCTGTTGATATCGAGCTGAGTTTGCACTGCGTTAAAAAAAAAAAAAAAAACATAATCATCTCGTATATATACGTGAATTTACATTACACATATCTCCATGATTGTAATAATTTATATACTCATATTATGTAAACAGTTATTTCAGAGCACTCTTAATTTTGACTGAAATTCAATTAAAACGTACTATTGTTTTGCTAGCGACTTGTTTTTATTGTAATATTATATTGTAATAATACATAAATTCATACATAATATATTATTATACATTAAACATTATGCATATTATTATTATATGGATGTCTGTAGTGTGTCAAGGTTCCTACAATACGTTGTTATCATTATTAGTGTATTAATAAACCTTTGACCAAGTGTTTTTGATTTTTTTTGGTTATAATTATTCCATTTATTTCCCAATGTTTCCCAATGGTATAACATAATTAACAATTTTGTGCTTGCCTTTATCATACGAATCACTTTACGAATGATTATTAATATCTTTATATTAGTGTATTACTATGGTGTATAGGATACAGAAAAAAACAATTAAAAAATGCAACACCCACGGCGGATGGACGACCGACCTGGGAGTAAAATTTACTACAAAAAGAATATTTTTATTTTGTTAAATTTATATAGGAAATGCCAAGTATTTAGGTACACAATAAAACGTGTATTTACAATATTTTTAGTTCTGCATAAATTAAAATTGCATTTACTAAATTTAAATAATATCAAAAAGCTGAATTATACATAACATTAAATGTTTTAATGTTTATAGCTACATTTAATTTAAAAATATACGTGACCATGGAATCATGTCAAATCGGTAGGTGACTACATGATGATAATAATTATTGTAACAATTTATTTTCGTATTTATTTCATCAACCAGTATATATCATTATTTGGTATTGCGTGTCAGTGATGAGAATATTATCATATTATACCTACCTAAATCTGACCAAGATAATACACTTAAATCTCGTTCATAATCATATTATACTTTAAACGTCCAGTGTAAAAATAATAATTAGTACCCGTTAATAATCTTATTAACGCAGCGAAAATAAATTCACCGATGGAGTTTGTAGCCAAACAAAAGACCGAAGGAAATAGTACATAGCAAACACAATTTTGAACTGATAGCGTCGAATGACGTGTGCTCGATTGTCTTAGACGAAAATTGTTCAAAACATGTTTTTTGAAATGTAATTTTGTATGGTAAAATATGTTTGAAAAATACGGGGAGAAGAAACATAAAAAATACACATTGAACAAATAGAAAAAATACGCGTTCAGTAAATAAGTCTTGGGTGCGTGACAGATAAAATATTCGCGCGGAGAGCGAAAAATCCGGTGTGAATGAATGGGGAACATTTGACATAAAAATGTAAAGGTGTCGAGCGGTAGAAAAAAACGAAAGAATTCTAGTTTATCTGTGATAACAAATCATAACGAGAAGGCTGTGGTATAAAACAAGATTTCAACTACTTGGGATTTCTTTAAGTTCTACCTGAGAATTACGCAAACATAAATCGTTGAGAAAACAGATTTTTTTCCCCCGTCATTTCTCAACCGCAGAATGGGATCATTCAATTTATACGTATATAGCTTTAAACAACTTACTTGTGTTTGTTTACGATCATTTTCGTATTTTTTACATTTCTCGAGACAAAAACCTAGATTGTAGGTGCTCGCGTTGAAAATAATCCATCGTACATGATGTAGAACATAAATATTTACAACGCCGTATAGAAACGTAATTAAAATCTGGGTCAAACCTGTTGACAAATATTATAGTAGCATTATATTTAAGAAAAACGGGTAAGTGGATGTCGCTCTGCTGTACAGTAGGTTACAAGTGGATCACTGTAATGGATGGTTTTAAATTTAATTTCAATAATACAAAATCATTGTATTATAAAAACAATTCTACGCGAAGACGGTCTGTCAGTCTATAATATTACTTAATAATTTAGTATATTTTATGATATTATTGTGATTAAAGTAGCCAATTTATTTTACTAGTAAGCATTACTACTAGGCAGTAAATTAAATTCATTTTTGCCAAAAAAAATACGTTTGAAAAGTTATTGTGTGTATAAAACATTATTATATACTTTGAAGGTTTCAAGTACCCACGAATAATATTTTTAATTAATAACAAAATAACGTAAATCAATATTCTTGGTTATTTAATATGTAATTTCGTCCACATTTGAACAAAAAAAAACTAAAAAAAAACTGTGCTTCTGTGTTTTAAGATTTTTTGGTTACAGAAAAACCTATTTGTGTAGAACTTTGTTAGCCTTAGCTATAAAAATTGAAAATATTAAAAATTGTTCACTTTAAAATTATTTGTGAATTTTGAGTGATGTAAATTTTATCAACATTTGAACACTGAATCCTTATTAAAAAAAAATTGAAAATGTTCATAAACATTTCAAAACGAGTCAAAATATTTTGAAAATTTTTTCAAGAATATGAATTGATAATATTTCATACATATTTTATGAAATTCTAAATTCAAAATCGCATTAAAAATGATTATAGATTTACGCTCAACTTTTTTTTTTAAATTCCACTAACAATAATTTACGAAGGACCTTTTGTTACATTTTCAAGCTTTTTGACCGAGTGAAAAATTTTTTATCGACATTAGTGTTTTTATGACGCCTATTGGCGTCATTAGCGTCATTGAATAATTTTTTAGTCAGACCCTATTTAACGCCATTTGGCGTCATGATATAAAAATATAAATAATAATTATTATTATTCAAATACTTAAATACTACTGTATTACAATATTAGTTATAAAACAATAATGAACAACTGATAAAGTAACGCTAAAAGAACATGAAATAATAATATAAAGGGATTCCCTGTTCAAGTCACTGACCTAAAAATAGAAAAATTGAGATACGGATTGCACATACTTATACAGTTATGTACACTGAATAACTCTGACGAAAAAAAAAGATTAAAAGGCAACGCTGGCCAAATTGCCAAATTAAAAGTAGTTGAAAATCAATGTATAAATACGCCTTATGATGGCACCATTGCGTCATTCGCACACGGGTACGATCGAAATGACGCCTCAAGGCGTCATCGTCATCCCGCAGTGAAAGTGTTTAAAAAAACAAATAATAATCGAACATTTCATATGCTTAAAAAAAATGTTTAACAGAGTCCAAATATTTTGAAAACTGTATGGTGTATAGACAAAGCTACTATCATTCAATGAAAATGTCATGTATCTATGATATTTTTTTTTAGAAATACATCAAAAACCAAAATTGGTTATTTCGAAAACCAGGTTTCAGTAAAAATTTCAATTTTTCCTTTAATTCTTGTTTGTTTTTCCAGTCGCTTTTGGAAACCATTGGCAATTTTTTTACTTTTGACCCCCCCCCCAAAAAACCACATTAGTTTCACTTTCCTACCAGAAAAAATGCTATTGAAGAAAATCGAAGAGTTTTTTCTATCCCAAAACCTGATGACAGTCACAAAAAAATACAAAATAAAAAAAATAAACACACATCATGCCAAAATCAAATTCTGTCAGAATCTATAATGGTTAAAATTTTTTAAAAAAACCAAAAGTCATGTTAAAATTTACAATGTTTATATTATATCAAAATAATAATCGTTTTACATTTTTTGTAAGCTAATCGATTTTTAATTTTAGACAAAAATTGAATTAATTAAAAAATAACATTTCTGGAGTATCGCTAGGTTATAAGATATTTGTTGAAATTAAAAAGAAATATAGAAAGATCATCTTAAACCAAATGTAACTAATCAAAATAAAAAATAATAATAAGTGTATTTAAAATTGAAACTAAAATCGAAAAAATGTAAAAAGGTATTTAATATTGTAACTTAAATCAAACAAAAAACAATTAACTGAACACTGCAATAAAATCGATTTTGTGAAACGTTATAAAAATCATAAAATTACAATGTCAATATATAATTTTTGATTTTAAATCAGTAAAAAATAAAAATATCGATAAATGAAATTGAAAATTTTTAGTTCAAGCACTGATTAGTAATAGTGACTCGTACGTTTAAATATATTTCTTGATTGGTCGTTGATTTATCAAATCCCACTCAATTTAGAGCTTAACTACTTATTATATATATTATATTTGCACTTAATCCTACGAAATAAACGTAGGAACGGGTACGAATAGAACATGTTTACAAGGCTTAATTAATGGTATTTTAGTTATTTATAGATTTTTTTTTTATTTAATTGAATTAGGTCGGCACTACTATTTTTCAATACAATTGATATTATATTGAATTATCATAGCCGCGTGTTCCGCAATCAATGGACGCATCGAAAAAACCACCATCTGTGAAGTTGAAGATTTTTCGGGAACGGAAAACTTACTGCCACCAAAAAAAAAATCATAATCTTTACTGTTTGAACGTATTATCATCAGGTAAAAAAAAAATCTTTACAAATAATCCATACATCGTACTAATAATAGCTACGCATACAATATACCCACGCTGAATCTACGAGGTATGTTATAAGGGTGGAGACATCATATTTTAGTATTTTACCCAACTTTGTTAAGCTCTAATTCTTTTATTACAACACTGAACACGTTGTTTCGAATTTTAAATTATCATGCTTGAGCTTCAATAATATTTTTCTATGTACGTTTAAATTTTAAACTAATGATGAACAGGTATTATTTGTCATTGAAATATTTATTACATATTTTTACAAAACTTCAATGACTGCAGCAACTATAATACGATGGTAACATGAAGAGATTTATTTCTGATGAATTGCATGAGAGGTAAAATCGTGCCAAGCCTTTTTTTTTAGACACAAAAGGTAAAAAATTACTCAATTTTACGCCACTGCGGGCATACATGCATCACTATTGCCTATCTAATGCGCCGTCAGTTACAATCTGACAAAATATTCATAAATTAAATCATTATTGAAATAATAATCGTTCATTGATATGTTTCATCTGAATAAAATAAAATTAATCAGGCCAACAATCATGATAATATTAACCATAAGAGTTTTAAACAGATAAATCAATAATAAAAGTAAATAGGTTAACAATTCTTCATTCTTTAAACTGTATAGTCACAGTAATAATCTAAAAGCTATTTATTATAATATTTAAAATTTGATAAAAATTAATAAAATAATTAATTAATAAATAATTATAATATTTATAATTATCTTAATTTGATATTTAATATTCAAACTTGTAAATAAAATATATAAATACTTTAAACATTTTAGTATGAAATTCAGATGTATATTTTATAATAGTAAACGCATTCAACCGTCTATAGTCGAGTAATCCGTGGTTTCTACCTCAATCAATAATACATGTTGAAAATAATTTAATTTTTTGTTGCGAAAACGTGTTATCGGGTTAGGATTAAATCGTGTCGTCAAAACTAGAAACAAACTATATTGACTATTCTATAATTTCTATACCATAAAAATAGTTCACGAAATAAAATTCGAACTAACGAGTCTTATTATTGTAAGCTTAAATGGTGAATTTAGGGACTGAAGTTCACGAGGTTAGACCCACTCATCACATTTCGATGTAATCATTTTAAATTTATTACAAATATAATATTGTTTTTAATATTATAGTATACTTCCTGCACTATAATATTTATTATTTTAATATATTATTTATATATATATATTTTTTAAATTTATTAAGGCTTCAACAACAAGGGTTTTTATCCTACATTAAATTAATATAAACAAATATACATTAAATCTTTATACAATTATTAACATGATTGGGATAGATTATAATTTATGGCTTATGTTTAATGTTTATATTATGGAAAAATGAATTGATTGCGTCCATATTATCCTCGTTGAGTGCTTGGTAGAGTGTGTTGGGGTTTTTGAGGGTCTTGCGGGCTTCCTTGTATTTGGCGCAATTTATGATTATTTTATTATATTATATGGATACTATTTTTAGTATTGCGATATCATGCTCGTTTAAAATTAAATTGATAAACCTAGAGTGTTTAAAAAACTGCAGAATTTACGCTTCAGTCGATATAAATAAAAACATACAATTCAACGATTGGTGAACCAAATGAAATTTGACTAGGACACATAAATAAGAAGTTTTATTTATTTATTTAAAAAAAATCAAAAATTCAATATCAACTAATAAAATATAGTTGTTCTTCAATTTTAGTTAAGGATTATAAGCATTTTTAAGCATAATAAAACACCACGTTTTCTTTATTTACATTTAATCAGAACCCAATCACAATATTGAAAAATCGTAAACTTAATTTTAGACTTTATTATAAAATACAAATAAACAATAATAAGAATTAATATTTAGTATTTTGCGACAAAAAACCCGCATATTTTATTATTAATCGCTTCGATAAGTATTATTTATAATTGTGTCAACATACTTAGTTTAGTTTACAAAGTAACCAACAGTAAAAATATTACAAACTATTATACATACACACATCTTTATCTTCTAGAAAAATATTAAATTGAAGTAGGCGTGGTTTTAATCTGGGTTTATATGTTTTTCGCCAATTTCAAAATAGTGAACTATTTCGGTTTTAATATTATTTATTCTTTCGTTGAAATTTAAAAATTAATAATTCGTTAGTGGCATTCCCGTATTGTCGAGAAACTGTTTATTTTGCAATACTTACCATAGAAATTTTCTGAAAATATATTAGCTTATGATATTAATTTGTTCAGAAATTTATTTTCAAGAGTCTGTAGTTTTTATATTTTTATTTTTGACGCAACATCCCATACTTTAGGACATGTATGCAAGTTAAGAGCGATCTCAGACCTCAGTATTAACGAAATATTTTTTTTTTATGATATAGTTTTTGAATGACAAAGAACATCGAACTTTGCTATAAATGTTTCTGGAATTTCTAAAAATCTCTTATCATTTTTCTCTCCTTATCGTTTTCAAATAAACAGCACACTAAAATCAACAAATTTCTACCTTCTGACACGAAAATCACGGAAAAAATCAAATTGATTTTTAATTTCTAAGTAATGATGGATCCATAGGGGTAATCAATATGAACGGCACAGTAAATAATGAAAATAATAAAAACGCTTTCAATATTGTTTTTTAACAATTTTTATAGTTATGAATTTTATTCTAATGAGACTGTAATTAATCATAGAAAAGTGCATTTTAATCATAACAATTGCAGACCCAGATTTTAAATTGAATGAATAATAACACTGCAGTTGTGTATAATATAACTTATAGAATATATAGAGTTTAAATTAAAAATCTGTTATAGTTGGAACATTGTAAAATAATGAATTCTTTGAAAAAATAAATACATTTGTTTAAACACATATCTCGATCACAGAGAAAACTTCGAATATAATAGTATATAATATTATGCATATATATATATTGTATTTAAGCATAATTATTATCACTGATTATTATTTTGCATCTGAATTTTCGGATTAGCGTAAAACGTATAAAATGAATATTATACAGGCCGTGTTCGGTATGTGGTCACATCGGGCTTTGCCGATTTAAATGAACCGATGTAGCAGATCGGTCTATGACACACCGTTTGACGTTGGATTCGAACTATCCATTGTGTTTACTCTGAGCCCTGGGCCAATTTAACCATTGTGCATTTGACACATGCGCGGAATAACGTACGTTCATTATTTGAAAATATGTTTAAAAGTGTATTAGGAGAAGGCTTCGGGAATATAGTATAAAAACACGTAAACATATTAGTATTAATTATTATATTTCACACGAATTTTCGGATCGGCGTAAAACACAATAATAATATTATTTGTGAAATAAAATAAAATAGAAAATTCGAAAACCAAAATAAAATACAAAAGGCACTTTTAAAACTTTAAAATCGTTACAAACGCGACGATGTTTGATCAAAACGATTTGATACCTGTTGAGTATTATTTAATAATTGAAAAAACGTCAACCATATAGTTTTAATGTTACCTAATGGCATCCAGGGTTGATCAATAGTAACTATACAGTGCAGAAATAATAAATCAAAACGGATTTAAAATTCACTGTTATACGAGAGAGGTAATCGAAACCGACAGAAATTTTTTTTTAATAATAAAAATAACAGTAAACCCATTGAACCCTTTACTGCTGTAACAATTTGTAAGTCAACCTAAACCAATCATGTTAAGTAGTTACTGACTCCAAATTCGTAGCATGATGGCGTTAAACTAACATTTTGAATATCATATTATTACATAATTGTTACAGATTGATTCACCAAGAATGATCACCTCCCATTTTTTATCACTTTAATAATACTAAAATATACTTTTTGATATTTTTAACTTTATCTAGTTAAGAACCATAATTTCAAACATTAAAATGTTTTATATGTTTAAGAAGCACTATGTGCAATGTAATTTTGTTTATAATATTATTACTGTAAATGTTATGGCAGATAGTTTTTTTTTTTTAATGTTTAATTAATATCAAAAATAAAATTTGAACTACCTAGGTTTTAATTTTTGAATTATATTAATTTGTTCATTTTTTTAGGGTCAATTATTTTGTGTCCTA
This sequence comes from Myzus persicae, assembly GCF_001856785.1. Lineage (NCBI taxonomy): Eukaryota > Metazoa > Arthropoda > Insecta > Hemiptera > Aphididae > Myzus > Myzus persicae. Next base: position 187,184 of record NW_019100582.1, on the reverse strand, counting down.
GTTTGAAAGATATGAGATAGGGGTATGATTATTTTTAAATGAGGGTAAGAATATTAATCAATCAACATTTTATAGTTTGTAAAAAAGATCTAAATTTAATAAGCTCTTGACTGCATATTTTAGGCATATATAATTTTATACTTGAATTTTTCGTAAAAATGTTCCACCTTTTTGAGAAAATAAGAAACGACATAGGTAAGTCATAAAATATGGAAAAATGATATAAGGTTGAAATGTGTTTTTTATGGTTGGATCAGGTTTTAAGATGGTTAGATACTAATTACAAATTAGATTTAAGACCACCATATACTCCGGCAGATAACGAAGAAAATATAATTGAATTGTTTTTTTTTTCAAACCATATTTTTTGGATTTACAAAAATATGTGGTTAAAATATTATTAAAAATTATTATCCTTAGTAGGTTAATGGTATAAAAATCTGATTATTTTAAAATATAGACTTCGGTGTGTTTAAAAATCCGAATTTTAATAAGGGATAAAATGATATTGAGCATGTTTGGTAAATCACCCTGTATATTTTTACAAAAATGGACGACTTCCGGTTTCGACCGATATGAATGACACGAAAATATGCGAAAATTGTAAACAAACCCAACACACAATACAATATCAATAGGAAAACGATGTAATAATGAAAGATGACCGTTTTCCAATTGCATAATAATATCAAAAGTAACATAAAAATATTATCAGCTATTAGCATTTAGCACTGAAAAATTTGTATAATAATACTAAGCCAAAAAAACCAAAGTTCGCTTAGATTAATAAATTGTGTTCGTTTCCCACGACGATTATTAAAAAAACCGACGGTTTCGCTTAATCCTACGGCCGTTTATGCGGTATAAGTGTAGTAATTATAAATTATTCACCAGCTCGGTGTATTAAAAATATACATTTTATTACGTTTCTCGATGTGTACAACACTCATTAAAAATGTAACTATTAATACGGCATAATATTATTATATTGTAACACTATAATGTTTAACGTTTCGTAAGCCAACTGTTCGAGGTCTTGCATGAAAGTTGTAGACATGGTCTGTGTAGAACGATCGTGACGGGGTGGATTTGAATTTTATAACAATTCGTTTTTTGTGTGTTTTTTTTTTTATATATACACAAATACAAACCGAAGTTATTTTATGTCTATATATATATACGCACAGAATATATTATAACCTACATTTTTACGTTCCGACCACAAAGTATATAATATATTATTATAGTGGTCTGGAATAAAATCGTAGGCAGACAAAAGTCAATATATCGAAAGCACTTCAAAACGGCTCGAAGATAATATTCATACAATATGTATGTATATAATACACCTATAGAACACTGTGCGCAACGAGAAGAGTCTTGTCATTTACGAGGTGCATGCATCCCTAAAATGTAAGTGGTGCTCGTTTTGTACACAACGTGTCGGTATGATAATATACGGTGTCGATAGATGGAAGGTATAGGTACCCAAAATATTGGACACACAGCAGAGTGAGACTAAATCGATGGGGCTCATGAAAAACTTGCCAAGTATAGAATTCGGAATAATCGCAGTGGATATTCAAAAATCAAAATTCAATCGCAAATAAGAAATAATACATATTATTAAGCAATATCGAAATTAGTTGACAATATTTTTGCGCCTTGTGTGTGCTATAGCTAAACTTGTCGGAAATAAGATACCGTTTAATCTTATTTGTAACGAAGGTAAAAATTTTGCAAATAACCTTTGAAAAACAATAAATTATTTCTAAAAAATAGAACAAGTTCTTAAATATAAATTATATGAAAAAATTAATTGACTCGACTTAACTATGCCGAGTGAACCTGTTTTGTACAAAATGACTACTGATTACTTTGAACAAATGGGCCACATATTTACGCTTTGTGAAAACGAAAACAAGGCTCATAACAAAATGATTATTATACACATTTTGAAACTCAATACGTATAAATATAATATTTCAATATTATTATGTTTTACGAGGAATTCGATTCGTCCAAGTCAGGAAAGTCAACCACTGAGCGATGTCAATAACTACAACAAGCACTTAGTAATACAATATACCTAACAATGACATATTTTTATTTCTTTTTAAATTGGTTTTAATAAAAAGCTAAATTTTAATCACAATTCACAGCGTCGTGCCATAATATACAAATCAGGGATTGGCTTGCGCAGACGCCGATGAGGCGATTGCCGTTTGGCGTTTAGGCTGTTTCGTATAGAAGTGCAAAATTATTCAATACCGTTTTTTAGGTAGACATTTTTTTTTAAATCAGAGGCACTTTTAACAAATTGCCATGGGAGACGAAATCTTGTTTAAGTTAATCTTGTTAATTCGAATCGACTATAGCATTGTTAATACGCGAAAAAATCGATTGAATATATAAGTAAAATAGTAGCAAACTCTAATGATCACTTGTATAGTTATTGTTTCGATCTCCAAGTATCAAACGTTTGATCGCAGTCTCTCATTGTAAACAAATATTTTGACTTCAAATTCTGCACCGTCAATATTATTGTTTCAGAGATTTCACAGCAATTTTGTCATAATTATTACAACATCATTACGGTCCACCTGCGTTGTTTTAAAAAAAAATTAACAATTGAAATAAGTAGCTAGGTATGTACGGTAAGAAAACCAATAACATTTAACAAAAACCATTTGGTTGAACTATAGGTATATATAATAGGTCCCCCAAAAAGGATTATATTTTGAACTTTTTTAGGATTGTAACCGGAACTCCTATAAATATGGCCACAGCCTCGCGCCCGGGCCCGAGTGATCTTCGAGAGTGGGGGCGGTAACGGCATCGTCGTGGAATGTCGCCAATCCCTCCTGCTCCCCACACGGACAATAGGGCTGGTGGGAGGGGGGCCCACATTATTACGTAAACCCGACCTGCAGCACGTTCAACCCCGAATATCCGACCCACCCGTCGGACACCCACCCCTTTAGCTGCCGCGCGCCGCTGGCGTTTTCCGAATCACCGCGTTCTTTCGGTGCGAGTGATCGACGTCTCACCCCACCGCGTCAGACTCCCCCCCCCCCAAGGCCACAAGACCCAATTACCCAACTCTCCCCCGGATTCACCAATCCCAACGCATATTTAACCGTACACACAAACCACGCACATATACCTACACGTTTATGCACACACAAACTGTACCGCGTAGCGTTTATGCTTCTGAATTCCGAGCGAGCTGCCGAACGTCACGTGTCAAATGCTCGAGATCACGCGTGATTTGTTTGAAAGAAAAAATGTTTGTACTCGCCGTCTCTACCCACTGTTTGTCTGCGGTAGTGTTCGTCTGCGGCCCAAATTCGGAGACGCGTAATAATATCGTTGCAGAATAACGGTATTGGCGCAGACGAAATAAATTACATAACATCACGTATTGTGTTCCGGTTAATTTTTCAAATCTCACCTAATAACGATTTGATATTAATATGCTTCCTCGGCGTTTTGCGTAGGTCGGACGTTGGCGTTCGTTTTCGTGGGAGGGTGTTCGAATCAAGACGAATAAACTCAATGTAACTCGAACTTACATAAACCGTAATATTATGTACGTCGTAAACTGTAAACCAGAGATGGCGAACCTATATAACACGCGTGTCACGCAATTACAGTCTTGCGCTCTTTTAGTGACACATCACTCAACTTGTTTCCCATCATTCCATTGGATGCAGAGATATTTTTAAGTTCGAAAAATCGGGCAAGTGGATATCACTCTGCTGTACATTAGGTGTCTAGAAGGTCACTGTAATGGTTGGTATTAGATTTTAATTCGATGACAAATGTATGATATCATTGTATACGAAAAACGATTCTGAGAGGAGACGGTATGTCAGTCTAGGATATTTCGTATTGTTATTACTTAATACATCCGGTAGCCGGTAAGTTGAATTTATATTATTTTTTAATATTATTCTTAAATTATCAGTGATGCTGGAAACATTTTTAACACACTTACGTAAAATTGGGATGTTTTGGAACCGAATTACAACAAAATAATGCAAATCGTTTTTCTGTGTGTTAATATGTATTTTTGTCAAAATTTGAACTCGAAATGCTTATGAACAAAATTGTTCCTATATGTATTTTTAATATTTTTCAACTGCTATTGTAACAATAAATCAAGAGTCTTATATTAAATCGTCATGCTTATGACCCAAAAAATACAATTTTATTGAAATTTATAGAAAGTAACAAAAAAAAAATTAAAAATTAAAATGTATAATATTAACTTTCACGAATTTTGGCTAAATTCTAAATTTTAAACGCCCATAAAAAATTACTGTGGATTTACATTCAATTTTTTGTTACTTCCACTAACAACAACTTACAACCTTGTATTACAGTTTCAAATTTTTGACAGAGCAACATTTTTTTTATCGACATTAGTTTAAAAAAACTAGTAACAATCGAATATTTTATGTGCCTATAAATAATCTATAAAAGTCTCTTTTTATTTCTGTAACCAATGGCAGTTCTATAATATAAACAAAAATAATATTCGATTTTCATAAGCGAAAATGAATTCTTGTGTGGAACACTCTATGGCAACCTTTGCGGGTTGAAAAAAGGAAACCATAAACACTCCACAAGACTCGAGGAATATGTCACTAAAATTTGGTGCCAATTGTATAAATGGTTCTGGAGATCGGAATGTACCCACTTTAATTCCTACACTAACAAACGCATTTTTATGCATAAAATAAGAAGAATATTGTATGACATGAATTTTAGCTAAACTGATTGAAATTTGAATGTGTAGATGAACAGAGCTTTATTATGGGTGTCGGTAGCATCAGTCCTATTTAATAATAAAAGTAAATCAAAATACAGTCTTACTTGGCTATCTCGAACTTTAACCTCGAACTTTATCGCCGGTTCCTAGAATTTCCTACTAAAAAATGTGAAAAAATCTTGTCTAACTCGAATATTTTTGTGGATAACTCAAAGTTTTTAGTTTCATCAATATTATAAAATTGCGATATTTCCCTAGGGTACCGATGTGTACATTTCAATATCGAAAATAAGGTCATTAATGTTATCGTTACCGATAAGTGTTTAATCTAACTAGTTGACTACACGACAGTGCATAGCTTTGGCGTAACACTTTTCCACCAAAAGTCTAACTTTCCCTTTTCCACCTATACTCGTTTCCACCAAATGAGATATTGACCACGTTTCCACAAAGACAAGTTCCATATATTACGCTTATAAGTTATATTAAAAGCTGTTAAAATGTAATAAATGAATATACAACATGATAAAAATGTATAAATTTAATAAAAATAAAAAAATATACAATAATGTGGTATAAAATTTATAGCGAGACACCTAGTAATAATATAACTATGTTCCGGTATTAACAAATTTGTTTTAACCTACATTATGTTAAATACAATATAATACACACAATGTATTAATTTAAAACAAAATATTGTTTTAAATTACAACTACATTTTTTGCCCAATCTACATCACACAATTTTTGAAAAAAATATCCACTAATTATTATAAAGTAACATTTTACTCTTATACAATACTATTGAATCATTTTTTTTTTTTATTAAATTTATACATTTGACAATTTTGACTATTATAAACATTATTATTATTAGATAACATATACATTCATATTACTTTTTAACAGCTTTTAACTTAACTTATAAGCGCGTAGTATATAACTCGTCTAACTCGTCTTGGTGGAAAAGGGAAAGGTGCACTTTTGGTGAAAACGGGTACCGCCACATAACTTCAGTGTTCAGTGCTCTGTGTTTGTTTCGATGTGAGTGATCGTACGTAATTTTTCGTTCGTAATGTCGACATTAAAAAGCTGTGTTCGACAAAATTGCCATTTTTGATTACAGGAAAATCGTCGAATCCTAGGTACCTTAAAGGTACTAAAATCAAAACCAGTTGAATATCAAGCGAATAAAAAAACTTGGATGACAGGATGAATTTTTAAAAATTAGCTACTGAAAATTGATAAAATATTTTGTAAACAAAATAGAAAAGTTTTGGTGTTTATTGACAATTGCACTGAGAATAGCTACTTTCCTACTTTGGGAAATCTCGAAGTTTTGCTTTTTCCGCCTAATATGACATCTGTTGCCAAAAATTTCAAGTCCCATCCCGTAGTCTATTACTTATTAGTGCAGAACCTGTTACTGGATAACTCGAACTTTTTTTCCGGTCCCTTCAACTTCGAGTTCACCAAGTTCGACTGCATTAAAAATCCTTTAATCGCAGTGTACATTGTATACACCTAACTTATGCATTTTTTTAATCTGGCCATAAATTTCCTTCAATTACATCGCATAATAATATAATACATGAAAAAGTAATATTAAAATAACAATTAACGGATGTATCGTTTTCCGTTGACCGTTTAAACAACGATGTGTAATAAAATCGGGGGACCCGATGATAAAAATAACGACGTAATTTTACTGCATGAAAAATTACGAGTGTTCGACGTGATATCGTAAGCACAGCTTATGCACATAAGACATAACTGCACACAAATCGACAGTTAAATCAATTTTGGGCTCAAAGTGCCATGTAATACATACGTTTCAAATAGATGCTGTGCCGAAAATCAGAGAACATTGGCGAACGTGCACTCGAAGTTGAATTTTAGGGCTACTAAAAATGAGGCAAGTACAAAGTTTACGATAAAAATTAAAGTCTTTATTCACAATATTTTTAATAACAATAATAGTCGATTATTAGTTACACAAAAGGTAATCAAGATAAGTGTCGCTAATGGATTACTGTTTAATCAATCCCTTCGTGTCAACTATCGCCCTAAGCATATAAGCTTGTATGGATAGCTTATTTCAAATAAAAATTTACAACAAAGAATAACTATAAAAGTTCTATTCTAAGTACCTATCTATATTGAAGCAATACACCTTCTGAGGAAAATTTATTAGTAATAAATCGGGTTTTTAATATTGAATTGAGAAATCTATTTCAAAATATTTAACAGTGATAAGTTTGAAAATCATGCTCGTGCCATGTGCAGTTGTATGTGTCAACCAGTTTGGTCCACACAAAATTGAAACTAAACAACAAAGCTTGAATACAGTAAAGTATTCTTAATAATAGGAAAATGAAACGAATAGGCTGAGGCAACACATTGTAAGATTATATTTAAGCACTCAAGCACCGCGATAGAAGGGCAGTGCGGGTCATCCAGCGAGGCCAGCATGTTCGATTGTGTTCCATATTTGTTGTGTTTGTTTTGAATAATAAAAGTAATTCAAATAGTGTGAATTATTATATTTTTCGTACCCTTCGTAGGACGCATGCTAGACTGTAGCCCTTTTTTTTATTCGTCACACAATGCACAAATGTATACATTGGTATAAGTTCTTTTAATTATTATTGACTCGTTTCGGGGTGCTAACAACATTTTTTAACTGTGATAAGAAATCCCTAGTTCCCACGTAAATAGTTGCGCCTGTATACGTATCGGTAATAGGTACGTTTTTTATGGGCAAGTTTGATCGATCCTGCAAAACATGTCGAACTGTTAAAGAATAAAATATTATACACAACAATTTTAAATTATTATTACTTTCATATTGTAATGATATTATAAGAACAAAAATATAATTTGGGCGCTCATCGTTTTTTGCAAAAACTAAATTTTCATTTCCGCCCTTATACGTGGGTACATATTACAAATAAACAGTTCTGAACATAATATCGCAAAATCCAAAAAGATAAAAATATGTTCAAAACATACTAATGAACACGTCGATGTTGCAATACCAATAAGTACCTCTAGTACCAGCTGTCTTATGACACTAAACATATTTCCGGTGTGGAATTTTTTAAAACAATTTCCTCTCGAGTATAGGTACCTATAGGTATATGTGTTTAGATTTGACGGGAACGGAAATCGAAACTTTTTTCACTTAATTAACTTTTTTCAAAATATACCATGTACGGTATAGTAACTATATATGTATAACTGTTAGCGGGAACTAATAACTATTGCTGTAATGATTATAAAACATTGTCGTCACCCGGTGATCGTTAAATGACAGCTATTCGGAGGCTAATTATTTCACGAATGTCGAGTACAACATTCGATTGTTATTGTACTTCTGTCGGCGAACTCAAAACTTTGGGGGGAGAGGGTGTCCTTTTACAGAGAGATTCGGCCGTATTGCATATCATTATGGGTATGTATATTGAAAAAATGTCGCTCATCTAAGCACAGGGCAGCTGCCGCTCTGCAGGGTCTCGCCTGGACTATAATTGCACGCAAAATAATAGGCAAAATAAGTTGTTTTGAAGATACGCGGATCTGCGGCGGAAAGTATATGTTATAATATATATTATTATAGTGCGCACACACGACCTATGTAGAGCATTAAATTATAGTCAGCCCATGCGAGTATAATATTATATTATTATTGCGCTAGCATAATATTATTATTATATATGTATACGCGCTCGTCGGTGGGGTGGGTATATGTGGGTGGACGGTTGGAGGGTGTGTGTGTGTGTGTGTGTGTGTGTAAAACAACCTCGGTCTGTCGTATCGTAGTCGTACCTATAACAATAGTACGGTTGATTAAACGCTCGCCGGCGGCAATAACGGCCTCGGCGGGCGTCCGCGCGCGTTCTCGCTCGGCCGCGGCGGCGGCGTCGCTTTGACGTGACATTCGCAGGCCGAAGCCATAAATTTCTCAGCCGCAAACTATAATATTATATTATTATTATTATTATTATTATATACATATACATATATATATATATAAATATATAATACGCGCGGGGCGGTATTCTTATACAAACATTATAATAATATGTACATGTGGCGTATATAAGTACATAATGCACATATCCACACACACACACACACACACACACACACACATATATATATATATATCATTATACTGCAAAGGATTTAATCTCGGCCCTCTGTGCGCGAGAGAGACATGTTTTCTTAAGGGATCCCGTGGTACGCGTATATACGTATATATAGGTGTTCAGACGGCCATAACGTATATAATAATAATATTATATTATTATATCTCGTGCGCGGGCGTGTATGATATCATATTATATAAGGATGAAATACGTTTCGCGTCGGTCGAGTGCGCGTGCGCGACCGCGTTACGGCGATACGGCGTGAGATATAGCCCCGACCGGCGGGTGGGTGCGGTTCGGGCAAAAGCGATGTGGGGGTAACCGGTGGGGAAAACCGTTTCGGCGGCGGCGGCGGAGGAGACCCGCGGTCGCTGCGTGCGTCTCTGTCGTGTACGCATTATTATTATTATTATTATTATTATTATTATTATTATTATTGTATAGAAGTGGCGAGCGCGGGAGAGACGGCGACGGGCTGCAGGAGCGTCTGCTGCACGCAGGACTCGCGCAGGACGAGAACGGCGGCGGCGGCGCGGGCTCGCTTTCGCTCCGTAACGACTATAGTGATAGCAAAGGTCCTGTGGGAGAGAGGCCGTCCTGGTCCTATACCTATAATGCCCGCGTACACGTATATACCCCACCTATAAATGGATATATAAATAGATATAGATATGCCGTATATATATATATATATAATAATAACGTTCGGTGTCGTCGCTGCAACGTCGTAGTGCTACACCCCCCCCCCCCCATCACACACACACACGCGCTGTCTATGTGCGCATGTATGTATGTATATATATATAGGGTCTCTTAAGAAGAACTTATAACGTTGGACGGTTTTCACGTCGGGGGCCGCGTTTTATGGACTTTTATTCGATCCCCTGCGCAGTTCGCGCACCCCCGCCCACCCATCGCCCTGAACCCTCAGCGTACGTCGGGACAAATTTTTCGTCGCCATAAATAACAATTTAGAAAGGAAAAAAAAATAAGAAGATAAAATCCTCTACGGTAGACATTCACACATACGTATATATATATACACACACACACGCACACTGTAGTCCATCCGGTATATAAACAGATCAGTATTAAGCCACCCTCTCCACTCGTCTCGCCAACCGCCCTCGACGCGGCCGCCGCAGGTCAGTTACATAACGTAATGCGGACGGTGCGACGGTCCGGTTTTAATTTTATTTATTCGTTTTAATCGCAAGTATTGTTTTGTGTACACGTCCTGTCACTGTGCACATTACCTGCCGTATATTACGAGACGTTCACCCCGTTCGACTATGACCATCATGTCATACGAATTTTCCAACGCTGATTTTGCAGATATCATACCTAAGCGTATGGTCTAGACTTTCGGCCGCAGCATATTTATCCTGTCCTTTATATTTTAATAATCTTTAAAGGATTGCACGTAAGTCATATTATATTATACAATAGCAAATGACGATAAAAATACTTTTCTATAAGGCAAAAACCGTTTTTTTTTATTATTATTATTATTATACCCGTAATTTTGCAGATTATCGAAGCATGATATGGCATGAGGTGTGCCCCACAAAAGTTTTGGTCCGTTACATTGAGGTCCGTTTGAAGTCAAAAAATAAGTTGACATTAAAAAACATTATAAACTATAAAAACGGTTATGATAGGAAAAAATATTAATCAATTGACGTTAATAGTATATAAGTTTATGTTAATGTACTAAATACACAGAACGTCAAATGTGCATAATACCATATTTTACAGTTTTGAGTTGAACACAACTTTAACTTCTCTGGTCACATTTAAACATTTAAATATTCTATTAGTTAAAAATACTCTTAAGTTACTTATGCACTTCAACTCATCACAATATGTTTTTTACTTTTTTCACTATCTTCAATATTCTTAGTAATTATTATTGTACTATACACACTAACCACGAATTTGATAAAAATTGAATGAAATTAGAATATTTGTATGCAATATTATTATAGCATCATCGTAAACTTGTAATGTTATAATATGCTAAACGTTAATGTAGCCAGTTAAACTTATCACATAATATTAATTATGATATAAATTTTATATTACGATACGTATAAAAAGTGAGAGGCCATCATGCCGTCTCGAAGTGGTATTATACATTTCTACGATATTTTATTTGTATGTAGGTAAACACATTCGGATGATATATTATACCCGGTCTTGTTAAGTACTCGAATAAAAGTATTCGAAATTCAAATACTTTTAACAAAAAGCACTTGGGCAATATACTTAAAATCTAATAGGCACTTTTGTCCAAATACTTTTTATTTTTAGTTTATACATTTTTTATTTTTTCATCAATTCATTCGAGCACAACAAAAAAAAAAGTAATTTTTGGTGTTTAATAAACAATGGTCTATAAAATCTATGTAAAACATGATAATACTAAAAAAATAATTGGTTCAGTTGATTTATTAAGTAAAAAAAATTGCATGTTTACACAATTTGAATGTATGAAAAATGTGGGTATTACAAATGTTTTTACCGAACATTCAAATACGTGTATTTTAAATAGGTTTCAAAATGAGTACCCATTTACCAATGAAACAGAACAAAAGGCCGTGGTTGAAGATTTTTTTGACGCGAATCTACCATGACTCGATTGTTAACGTACAAGTTCATATTAAACTTTTTCAGTCAGCATTCTTCTTAAGGACCACACTGATATGTGTGGCGAGATAACCGTTAATTATAAACCATGTTATTGTTTGTAACGAAAACCTGAGGAGTGCGGCGCAAAACCACAAGGAGTATATTGTTATGGTATATTAATATGTTGCGGGCGATTTTCAGACACGGCGATATGATCGCCTAGTGATTACGAGTTGGTTTCGATGAACTTTTAAAACTTACTATGTTAAAATAAAAATGTTCAACTATTTTTAAAGATATATTATCGTACATTAAACCGACAACATGTTCACAGGTTAACACGTCTGTGTCGCTAATCAGTCTATTTTATACAAGTTGCATGCGGTAAGCACAAAGCGTAGGTATACCTATAAGTATCTTTCAATATAAATAATAACAACAAAATAGGTACAAAGTGTTTCACCAAACACGTCTGTACTGGTTTTTCTTCAATAATGCAGTCGCTCAAAATATGATTTTTGGGAAATTTTAAATATATCTGGGTACTTAAAGACAGTATTTTCAAGTTCTTGAGATTTTTATACAACACAAGAAGTATTCTATGGCGACATAATAAGCTTAAATTTTTTAAATGAGAACTCCCCCCCTCCCCTTTCAATTGTAAATATATTATGTAGAGGTTTTTCTAAAAATGATCAAAATTAAAATAAATATAATTTGTGAGCTATTTAACATTGTGTACTAAAGATAAAGTACTACGTTATGATAAAGGTTTGAGATATGTGAGGCATATAGTGATTTTTAAATCATAGTATTTAATATTGAACCAACATTTTAAATAGAAAAATGGTCCAAGTATAATAAATATTAGATCCAATATTAATATCTATTTTAATTTTTTTTAAACCATTTTTAAGGACTTTTATTCTTTTATAAACATTTTAATAAATTAAAAACTATTCTTTTGGCATTAAAAAAAAAAAACTATCTACTAGTTAAATTATAATTAAAAAGAAACAGAAATTTGTACCACCACAGAACATTCTTTAAGTAGTACAGAAATACTCAAGAATTTGAAAATATGGTCTTTATGCGTATTTAATAATAATTACATTATTATATTTCGTTCAATAACATATATTATAAAAAATTATTCATACATATAGCTAATTACTAAATGTAAACATGGGGGTGATCATGCTTGATGAATCACTTTGTATAAGAATAGTCTAATCCAATATCAAATAGTTAAGTCATCGGAATTAATCAAAATAAATAATAATTAAGATTTATTAATATGATGCACATTTTTACATCATACAGTTTTTACTAATTGTTGACTCAAATTTCGGCAGCACTTCCATTTTTTCACCGATTAACTTTTTCTCATCTGCAGTAGATGTTTGTTTCTTTCTGGTTAACTTTAAGTGTGCTATTTCGTTTTATATATTACGTTTCACATTGGATCTCTTTTTAAATTACGTAACTAAACTATATTCGACAGGTGGAATAAAATTCTGAGTTGATTTTTCGATTTAAATTTAACTATTCGAGACAACAAAACGTTGCTCATTGTAAAGTAGGTGAAAATTCTTCTCTCATTTTTAGAGGAAAGTCAAATAACTGTATCATCAGATCTCCATAATACCTTCTTAGGCATATCACCTTCTTATTTGAACATAATTCAAACAACTGTATGACGATAAATACCCAATTTTATCGTGAACCGATTCGGACACACTGCGACCAGTGTACGGTATTTTCCAACAATAAATTACAATAATATAGTGAAATCTCAGAACCACGTGACCACCATGGTGGTGGACGAAGGATAAGCTGGGGTCGCTAACCATTGTAATGTGTATGCATCCGTAACTGGCCTACCCTTTGCCTACCCCGAGATGTCATGGGTTCGACCGTTTAAAATTAGGACGTAGTCCGTTAAGTCGAAACCGTTTTTGCGCAAGTTTTGAAAGACCGTTACTTCGGGTAAGGTCGTTTTCGGTCGAGAACCGAGTACCGTTTGTAGGGCGATGATATTTTTCTTCTGACTTAGGACTGTCAGCGTTGAAATACTGACATGATTAAAAATGTTATATACCTATTCGTCACCACATAGTTAATAGGTATTAGAGAAGAAGTCATACTGGTGTAAGTTATTCATTTGTTAAGAAATTATTCAAAAATAAAACAATAAAAATGTTTATTTTATTATATTATACTATTTTATTACATGCAAAGCAGTTGTAGATATGTACATTGCAAATAATTTAGTCACACGAGTTTTTGCGGAAGGTCACCTTTGGTGTGTACAATTGTTTACTCAACCAAATGGTCTATTTAATTCACTCAAATGGAATGTACGAAGGTCAATAAACATTTGATCCATTTCAAGTGAAAAATTAATACTATGACAATTCATAATAATTGTCGATATAAGATAGTTGGAAGAAATATATATATATATTTTAAACGCAAACAAAAACACTTTTCTTGGTAATAGTTAAAAATATTTTTAGCCCTTGTGGTTTCATAGTGACGATTTAATAATAATTGTAATGTTGTGGTTATGTTTGCTGTAGAACTGCACGTGATTAAAATTGTTGTGCGTGGAATTAAAATAGTGGATAGAATGTCTAATGGCTATGGGTGGGTAACCGAGAAACTTAGACAGCTGAATGTCTAATAACACTTATTTGTGTTGCGTGCCAATGACAATCAGTTCGTCAATGTTGATGTCGGAATTGTATTGTGAAAAGCCTTATTATATATAAAGTTACCACTACTTTGTCAGTCAATACTTTTTATTTAACTGTTGTAAAATACATTTTCGTCCTTCGAATAATTATGACTTGTGTGGTTTCAAAATGTTATAAATATAATTATACACCATATACCCACTGACCAACTACGAATAATTCTTAAAATTTGCATTGATTGTTTGTCCTTTATTAACACTGTGCGGAGAGTTGTTATATAATCGCTAGGCATCTTAGCAATAATTGTCAGATTTACGATAAATATGATTTATGAAAATTAACAAAATACACGTGATAAAATTTAACGGAAAACTTTCCCCGAGTACGTATATTGTATATTATTATTATTATTATTTCCAATAAAGTGCAATCAAAATGTAGGTTATATTATACCAAAACAACAATAACTGTCAAATAATATCACTTTATTATAGAAATAATACGTGTCTAGTCTGGATTTGGATGAATTGGCCAGAGTGAAAATGATTGATGAGGTGCACCGCGCAAAGGTTGCCCTTGCACTCCAACCTAACCTATTAGTGTTCCCGACAAAACCAAGGATACCATAGAATACGCAAGATGATCTGATGACTATAGCACCCAGAAGGCGGACAGATACGACTCAATACTGGGCAACATAAAATATATAATAATAAGTTCGGAAAGCTCACTTTGCTGAATTCCCGGTTTCTGCGCATGTCTGATAACACCCTTTTCAATTACAATCTAATTTACAATTTATGTTCAGTAACTACTAAAAGTAAATAAAATATAAATACTATTTAACAACGGACGGCGTACATAACGAAGGTATTCGGTGTTCTAAACATATATGTTTAAAAACCCAATAAACGTTGCCATATTGTTGTGATGTATTAATGTGTTTATTAACTATATTTTATACCATTCATAATTAACTATTCGTTATAGTTTCGTTGTACGCTTTTAAATGTGCATAAATGAACGACAATCGTAGTTATATATGCTGCCTGCTGACACGATGAATAAATATTATGTATATTAAAATAAATCTTATCGATGCGATAACACGAGATTCGTGCTTTGAGCTTTCTTTGTTTAACAATATTCGACTCATGGCTGAATAATAGAGCGTTAAGTCATTGCATTGCGTTAAATAATGTGTAAACAATGTGAACAGTTTCATTCGTAGCGTTGTGCTTAAAATATTTAAATAAAAATAAAATGCGCAGTATTCTGTTTGTAGGTTATACCTACGTCGTAATATAGATAATTAATTATATGGATAAGTATTTAGTCTCCAGAGATCCATTTGAGTCGGAATTTGGCCAAAAACTATTTCCACTTTAGTTGTCCAAAGTTTTGTGAGATTATTTGAAGATTTGTTTACATTCGAAGGGTCTTTGAAGTTATTCCGTACTTTCACCTCATCTACCAGAGTTGATACGGAATGGTTCATACTTCATAGTAAATATTTAAATAGGTACCAATAGATATTCAAATTAAATTCATCGATGGAAACTTTATACTAGAACTTGTTAGTTAGGTATTACTTATTATAAATACCTTCAGGTTATTTAAGTTTCATAATTTTCATTTTTTTCATACTTAAATAATATTTATAATATGCAGATAATAATAACATCAACCTGAAACGTAATTTTTTTAAATGATGCACACGTTTCCTGTGAGTCTGAGTGATAAAAAATTAAAATATTAATATTAAAATGTATCTGTATTATTTTATTTATTGATTTATAAAAATACTTTCTATTTTAATTGACTATATCCCAAACTAACTACGTTGAATGTAAAATTAGTTATTGACTTTATTGTTCAAAGACAGTAATTTTAATAAAATATAATAATGTAAATATTATTTTTTTGTTAAATTATTATTCATATTATATTAGTTTCTCGGTACTAACTTTTAACATCAGATAACTTATCAAGATAATTTGAATTGTATCATATTTTTTCAATACTTTTAAACAATAATACAATTTAAACAAAATGTTTTCTAGAAGAACGTATATTTATATTGAACCGATTAATAAAATAATGCCAATTATCAAGAGGTACTCAACCCTCAAAGCTTTGTAGATAAAATAATTGAATTATATAGGTACCTATGTTAGAATAATATCAAATAAATTAGTTATCTATATTAATAAAAGAAAATGTTTGTGTGTATATGTAAATGTGTTCTAATTTGTAAGTCTATCGAATATTAGCACTCATGGTAATGCAATTTGGTTGACCAAGGATGTGCACCTCTTAGCCATTTTTTTTGTTCTTATTTTCATGGTAGTATTCTGATTAGTCATGCAATTAACGTAAAGTGTTTATATTAATAGTTGTATCACTTATCTATTTCACCGACGCGAAGCACAAGAAATGGTAGATTGGTACGTTGAGAGCAATACAAAATTAAACATAATAATGTGTAACCGCTATATAAGCAATATTTTTTATTTACATTTTTAATACTGTATTACACAACGCAATCAAAATAATACTTTTTTTTCCTGCAGTTTTATTACATATTTTAAAAAACTTATAGTTCGGTGTATGAATCACTCTCGAGTCCCGCTACGATTTTTATTATTATTATAGTTGCTGTTATTGAAGAAACAAATATCGTTGGACAGCGATACTTATAAGTACGTAATATATAGGTATCTAATTTCGTTTAGGTGAGTCAGACACGCGTGTGGTCAACACTTTTAAAGAAGGCGGTAGAGGTCACGACGAATTATTTGTATTGGCAAGTTCAGCGGAAAGCAATCAAATAATCGATTCGATTGCGTGCGGATTTCGTAATATATTATTATCATCATTATCATTATTATTTTATTCAGCTGCAGCAGGTGGCGATCTCCACCACGGGTGTTCATGCGACATGGGTGTTGGAGCGCACGTATGACGGCCTCCTGTCTCTCGACTGGACGGTGATCGGATATCCGCCGACCTTCCGTGTGAATGCATCGTTCATTTTTATCCGGATGTCCGACAATTTTATGTCCGTGTGCACGCTAAAGTTGCGTAAGATTTCGGAGATCATGAGCTTCATCGATATCATGGCGTACTTCATACCTATGGACAAGCACGACTGTAAATATGGTTAAGAATCTCGTTGATTAAAAATATAAATCAACAAGCATTAACATAATTGATTATACTTACAGAGTTAAGTTGAAAATTTGGAACCCCCAAGTTGGGGGTTTTGGGAGTTTTGGGGGGGGGCTAATCTCTCTCCTAAGTCCCCTCCAACCAACTCCTGTGTAGATATGAGAAACAAACAATAATGCATACCGCGGATAGTGAGCAAAAATCGTGTTTTTGAATGAGACATGTGATCAAAAAGTTTTGATCATCAAACAGGTGTGCAAGCGTGATTGTTACACCTTCAGTGAGAGGTTTTTTATACAGTTACAATATTGTACTGATATTACGAGTATATAATATTTTGTTTTACTTTTTAAATTTTGGACTTTTGTCAGTAACCCTTACAAGTCGTTGTAATAGTTTTGAACTAATGGTGACAATTTTTTTTAAATATTTTTTTCGATTTTTAATCTATTATATTATACAATCTATACTAAAGAAAAAAAAGTACAAAAGCATAATGTATGTTTAAATTGAGTACAATGTTAAATTATGCGATAAAAATACGATTCCAAGCAAAGATGGTTACCAAATTTATCAAACAATTACTTTGAAATTTTAACAAATTGTCGTATTTTATTTTTTTAGTTTTGAATATTTTAAGAAGTTCTGAGAACTTTTCAATTTTGACCTCCCAACTAGATCAAATTGGCTACTAGAAATGTCCATCAAAGTTAATGACTCAAGCATTATTTCTATTAGAAAAAGTATCTACGGCGTCCGGACGCGAAAAAAAAACAAACCAATCGTTGTACAATCGACTTTTATCGTTCCTCTCAGAATCTGAAACGTACCACCAGAAATCGTAGTTCCCAAAACGTATTAATATTATAATTTCGGTTCAGCTACAGCCAGCAGGTCTAGGGGCTACTGTGGGGCCGGTGGGAGGCCGCCGATTAAATACTTTGGGAGGAATTTCACATGTGAAAAGCCGAAAGTCACCAAAAAGTTTTGTTAAGTTTTTCACTGGACGCGCACACTCACCAATGCATCCCCTCGGGCCGCCGCTGAACGCTATGTAACTGTACTTGTGCCGTTTGGCCACGTTCACCACGCTGAAGTTGTCCGGGTTGAAGGCCTCGGGGTTTGGGTACAGGTGCGGGCAGTGGTGCGTGACAATCGGCGATATCGTGACGCTGGCGCCCCTCGGCAAGACGTAATTTGCTAAAATATTATTAAGTACGCAGGCTGTGTAAATACATGTGTTTGTAATGGTGTCATGTGAAGATGATAGGGTTGGGTAGGATTGGGTTGATGACATAGGCACATAGGAGATGCCGTGGAAGAAGGAAAACTCAAATGAAAAAGACCGCGAACGGAGAGTGTGAAGTGAATAAAATACCGCAGTGACCCCCCCCCCCCGCCGCAACCAATGGATACATAGGACGAAATTTCAGCGGCCGAGTATGTTCGGTATTTAGAGGTCTCGCCAGTCTCCGCACGCCAAATTATAAGCTCCTATACTAAATGTTTTAAGCAAGATTTCCGTTGATGAAAAACAACCCATTACAAGCGATACGGTTGTCCCATACACATTCATTTCTAGGTAAACAATAGTTAACCCGCAATTTAAAATATCAAATTGACTTAATATAATATACACCTATAAGATAGGTCATAAAATATTATTTAATATAAAATAAGTATACCTATCCAAATTTCAAATATTACAAATCCATTATAACAGGCCCCTAAAATAAGTCCATGTACTCCAGATCCAATCGTCCCTCCTGCCTTCTTCACAGGCCTTTTTGCAATACATCGTTTATATCAAGATATACATATCACAAGGATAAGCCGCGTGCGGAAAACTCCACAGCTAATGATATATGAATTGGAAAAGCGAGAAGCAGAGTTTCAAAATATTGTTTTTGTCTTAAAAAGCTACATTTTGAAATTTTAATTTTGTCGTATTTTGTTCTCTGAAACTCTTTAAGTTCTTATCAACTAGTACTGTCCCCATCTCACCTAAAAATCTTAAGAAACATCACTTGCTTTTGTATTAAATTTAGAAATAGTTTTGGCGAGATCGTACGCAAGTATCTAACGAATCTTACGAATACTCCTGAAAATAGTGTTAACCAGATACGCGATAACACGACGTAATATTATTATTATCTTAAACTGATAGGTAAATAACTCCAGCAAAACGTGTAACACATGTGCTGTACTCACTGACTTTGATGTCTTCCATCAGCTGTCTCGTGAATACCGATATAGTTGGATACATCCTTAGGGTTTCCTTGATCACCTGTTCCAAGTACGGAAAGTTAGCAGTGTCTTCGGGAGTCAAATCGCGGTCACTGTCGCCCAACACGTTGTAAATCTCGTCGTACACTTCGTCCTGAGAACAGACGAGCTAGCACTTTTTTCGAATATTCAAAATGGGAAAAATAAGTAACGGACAAATGCCATTGACCAATAATCAGCCAAGAGACAATAGTTTAATTCAAAAAACAACAAAAATTTCGTTTGAAACCTACACCCGAACCCACCTACCTCATCAACCTTGCCCGATCAAAAGTGCTAACATCTCCCATTAGTAACTCCCTGGCATTACCTACAATACACAAACATAAATCAATTAATTTCTAACAGTGTGTTATTATTAATTGATTCTGTTTGTTTGGTAAGTAGAGGCTACTCGGGGATGCACTTTTGAGTTCAGAGCCCATCCCCCTCTAACGAACTCCTATAGGTATGACACTATAAGATGACTACCTCCCCGTTGTCACGACTTTCCGATAGCAAATATTCGTTATTTTATGCCTATAGATTACCGCGTTTAATATTTATACCTGTCCTAACTGCTACTCTTGTTTTTCTAGTGATTCTTTACGTTATGATAGAATCTTCTTCAAATTATAAACAATTCGGCTTAACATATTTTGGTCATGGTACCTGTAAATCATTATTCAAACCCCAAACAAACACTAATTATGAAGAATAGACAAAAGCACCTTTTTATTTTTAGATGTGATGCACTGGTTTTCATTATTTTTGAAAAATGTGTTTACCCGTCTCATTTATCCAAGCGTCACCATTTGGATAAGCGTTTCACTCGTTTCAAAAAATTAATAAAAACCGATCGTAGAAATCGGTAAGTCTCAAAGAAATAATGCAACACATTTATAAGCCAAAAATATACTTTCCCCAATTTTAGTGTTACAATGTTATACAATATAATATTATTGATTTATCACCATTATTGAGTTGCAAAATTAACCCAATAATATTATTTCATGAATTATGGTTACAGGATTATCATCACATTATATTATGTTGTAAACAAGTAAGTTATGCAGCATTACTTTTCATGAACTCTTATGTACTTATTACTTAATAACATTTAACGATATCGGGCACCTATAGGATTTGTTTCTAAGCCATGAAATTAGTTTCAAGACTTGTGCAAAAACAAACATTATAATATTATGGTTTTGATCTTAAGTAAATAAATTATGTTGCCACACTGCCGCCCTAGTTGTGTACCGGGTTACACCACCGGTTGTACCTACCTGAATGTCTTGATGGATGGCCAGCAACAGGAGACAGAAACATTCGGTGGTAGCGTTTGTGTCACTGCCCTTTAAACACACAAAATAATAATATGTTAAACGGTTAATCGTTTTAAATACTGGCATCTTAAAATATATAATCTAAATCAAGGGTTCTTAAACATTTTTTTCGTGTACCACTAGTTTGTATTATGTATCGGTCATGACTAAATATAGAACCATTCAAAATTTCAAAACTTATTTAACTATAATATTTATTGAACTATGTATAGTGATAATAGTTAATTAGATTTAACCACATGTTTAGGATCTATTTACACAAAACTGAAAACACGCCTTGATTAAATTCATCATCACCACTAACCTACTCAACAAGATATAACTCACTTAAACGTATTACATAGTTTTTAAGTAGTCACGTTATAATTTGTACATTGTTACCCATCAGACATAATATGTAATTTAAAACGTTATAAATATCCCTTAACCTGGCCATTTTTACCACAGTTCTAACTAATAAAAATAAAATATCTTTAAAAAAAACTAAAAATATAAAATAATATTAGATCTGTTACAAACATTAGTAAAAACATCAACAGGCGCATTAAAATTGCAGTACACCAGTACAAGGCCAGGGTGTACCACGACCACCTGGTAGTCTTTTTTGTACCCCCAGTGGTACGCGTGTACCACAGTTTATTGTTTTGAGAACCGTTGATATAGATCATAGGTTGTTATTATTATTATCATTATTATTATTACCGCGAACATCATTGTTATGACTTCGTCCCGGACGTCAGCGTTCGTAAAATCGGGATCGTTTTCTCTGGCCTCCAACAGTGTGTCAATAAACGTTTTGAATTTGGTTTCTAAAAAACAAATCGAATAAATCGCATAGAGTTATACCTTACATCCACGGTTAATATTTCCCTCTTATCATTTTGGTTATGTATACTTTTTTCATTCGTGAACTCTGCGGGATTCGACTCAGGCTCGGCTATTTTCAAACGAAAGTCGATTCTCTTTTCGTTGATCAGCTACAACAGACAGTACAGCCAACATAAAGTTTAATGTGCATACATGTCAGTATTTGCGTGTAACGTATTTTACAGGTACCTAAGTACGTTTATATTATCGGATAATACGGAAAAAGTTCCCAAGCCTAATAAAGTGTTTGAATTGTTTCCCGATAAAAATTACTTCATATCTAACTACATAAAATATAAAAAAAAATGTTTGACCTTAAATGTTATAAGTCATGGTAGGTAGCTAATTTATTTGAAGCATTACTAATAATAACAATGAACATTTAAAAAAAAAACTTACTACCTATAATAACTAAATACAATTTTGTTCGAATTGGTTCCTACATAATATTATTATGTACAAATCGGTAATTTTATGATATTTTATAAGGGTTTTAAATGTTTGGGAAATTTAATAAATATTTTACATCTAATAGATTTCTGCAAATGTGAAGTTGATTGGTGATAATATTAAAAAATTGAATGAATGCTAAAATTCAATCTTACTATTCGTCAAAAACGTAGGTGTTCTGTTGTACATTAATATAGGTACCATATTAATTTTTTTCATTGTTATCAATCCGTGACTTATTGTTATGTTACAATATTATTGATATTATTGTTATATTATTATTAGCATTGACGAATACGTACATAGTGTTATTTATGATGTATATATACTGATTGGCAACACTTCAACCACATCTAGGTATTCTAGACTGTCCTAAGTCAATGTAAAATAGAAATCGTTGTTGATAACTGATAAGTCATATATGGTGAAAAAATAATTTGAAAGTTACTTTAACATAGTTGTATGCTACCAATTCGTATGTCACTGTAAGTAATCTTGTAAAGTATTTGAGTATAAATATTCTAATACTTTTTAAGTACTTACTCAAATGAGTGTTTGAAATATTTTTGGAAAAATTCCATGGACAAAGTATTTTTAATATTTTGGAAAAATAATTGGGCCTAATATTTTAAATACATTCTCGAAGTTTTTGTATTTAAAATCAAATACTAATTTACAAATACCTAAATATTCTATTAAGTTTTTCTATTTTAATTTTATTTTGATACACGGGGAAATAAAAAAAAATTTATAATTCATAATAATATTAAATTTTTTTTTACAGTGAATTATACTCAATCGAAAATTCTTATACATCGACAAAAAAATCAGATGAGTGTTATATAATTACATCAAACGATAAGATGTAAAATGCTCTACAAATTTAAAGTAGGACATGAAAATCGGTTCAGGCGTTTAAAATTATAAAGAAACAAAAATGTTTTATAAGAAATTTGAAAATATTTGAGAGAAACTATAAATACTATTTTAAAGTGTTTGTATTTTTTATTCAAGTATTTTTTTTTTCGCTGTGTATTCAAATACTTATTTTAAATACTTTTCAAAAATAAGTATCTGCACTTGAATACTTCTAAAAGATATATTTTACGAGGCTGCTTGTGGAGCACCAGGGAACCAACTCGATAATATTGGAAACCAACTCGTAGTCGTCCATAATAATATTATCGCCGTCAATATTTCCAGATAAATGAGTATAATAGTACTGTTCATATTATTCGTCGTCACTTACTTGCAACGGTAGTTTGTTGATCAATTCCAATTTTTCGCCGAGACCGCTCATGGACTTGTAGATCGAGAAGAACAAGCTCGGGTACAGGTATGGTTTGTTGACGGTCTTCACGAGTTGGTCTGCGATCCTGAAACATTACGGGGCTCGTACAATAATTGGCTCTTCGTTACGGCCGTACATTTATCACACTTACGTTGTCATGAGGTCTAAAAATTCGGTTTTATTATGTTTTTCGTTTATACGGTAATCCATTGCAGTTTCTGTGACAAAAATAAAACGAAGTAAAATCTATTGTGGAGTCGTATACTTTTTTTTTCGTTCTTTGACGACGGCGGCGATAATAATAATAATAATAATAGTTTAAAAAAAAAAAAGATCAGCGTAACAACAACTCTGGGCAGATATATAATATCGCGTAGGCGGGTAGGAAGGGTTTTTACCTTAATAATAATGCCATATATTTTATAGACTATTATTATTATTATTATTATTATTATGATTATTATTAAGGTGTACGGTACTAATAATATGAAAGACTCATTTATTGGACTGTGTGTTTATACTCACGGCATATAGTATCGAATGTAGTCGATATAATATAATCCCAGAGGTCGAACGGTTGTGTTGAGTTTATATTTTTTCGGAGATTTTTTATGAGTATTTTATTTTTCTCATTGAAAACCGGATACAACTGCTCTAAGAACTTTACGTTGAAAGCATACGATATGATG
The DNA here is from genome assembly GCF_001856785.1 of Myzus persicae. NCBI lineage: Eukaryota > Metazoa > Arthropoda > Insecta > Hemiptera > Aphididae > Myzus > Myzus persicae. The sequence continues at coordinate 162,842 of NW_019100582.1, read as the reverse complement.
CGACGGTGCTTTCGCCATCTGTCCACTGAAAACGATCGGTGCAATAACAATACATTATAAGCGTTATTATTATGACATTTTTCTGCGCTTCTTGTCACACACAGTCTTATTGTCATTACATTAGTATATTATTATGGCATTTATGAACGATTTGGAGGGAGGAGAAAATACGGGCAAGCTCATGAACGTTTGACAATTAGGTGCACGAAAAATAGTACAAGGCTGGGCAAGCTAACTAATTTTTTTAACTCTCAAAGTTAATTTACTGTACTTATATGAAAATCTGGGTTGAAGTTTAGTGTTTAAACTGTAAAATTACTTTTATTTTTTTTTTTTATTAGTAAAAGTTATAAGTCAAACAGAAAAAAAGGTAACTAAACTTAATTAATAATCGAGTAGATTTTTTTATTATTTTAACTGAATATTTACAATCCATGCCCTGGTATTATAAGCAAATTTGATAAAAATATAAAGCATGGAAAAGTAAGTACATATAAAAATCCAACGAAAATGGGTGTTAAAAATAATGCATAAATGAGAAATTTACAGAAAAAAGCACAGAAATGGAGGTCGTTTAGGGATATAGCACTCTACTGACTAAAGTTACGTTTTCAGGAAATTGAGATGCCAACCTCGAACTGGGTGTAATTTGTGATTGTTGAGGGGATTTTAAATCGATGTGTTTGAGTGAAGTCATATGGTTTTCTATGGGAATGAATTTAAAGTTATATTATTCATAACGTTATTTTCATCTCTTTAATGAAGTCCAGAAATAGTACCTTCAACGGTTCAGTACGAAGAAATTTGTAAATATGTATAGTACAACATTATAAAGAATTAAATATCTATTTCCGATCATTGTTTTTTGTCTTTCCGTGAAATCAATAATGCATATAATATTTTAAGAACGGATTGGATTGAGAAAAAAATTAACTTAGTTCGACTATAAAATTAACTAACCAAAAGGTTACTGTGCATGTCATATAAAAAAATTGAACTCGTCAAGTTGTAGAATTTACCTAAATTTAAGACACGGTAACCGATGATATAACTCTGTTAAAAATAACTTAATTCTTATGAGCTCACGACTTAAACTTTTGAAAACGTTCGCACCAAGCCTTGACAACAGCACCAGACGTAACATTATTATCAAGTATAGAAGGTATATCAGTCGAATACGTGATGGAAGACTAACCACGTGTACCTATACCTATTGGTGAAAATATGTTTGGTAGGTACCGATTTCGACATAATAAATGATTTCAGCGACTTTGTATCGTACAGTTGACACTACGAGTTAAATTTGTTTATTAAATCCACAAACCTCGTCGTAACTTTATGCAGTTCAAAACACGACCGTTATATTATTATTGACACGCCTGATGTCCTCCGCACAAAAAGCTCCGTCTGGACGTACGTGCTTTCCGTATACTTGAACAACAACGCGACTCAAACACGTCGCAATAGGTCGCAGTATGATTTTCGTTTATTATTGTTTCAACGGTGAGGGTCATGACATTATTATCATAGTCGCGAAATGTGCTTAACACTTAATTTTAGGTACCCGTATTGAAATGTGAAAATCAAAACTAATGTAAATACCTGAAGCGGTTAACAAGCCTTCGCCGAGCAAACTTTTCAGGAACGAGTACAGTTGACCTTTTTCCAGTGCTCGGGAATTATTCAATACGATCTGAAATCATTGTCAACACGATTAATGATGTTTATTATTACTATTACATAAGCTACCCATAAGATTGCATATAAATAATTTCAATGTGAATTGTTATTATGTTATTAGTCTGTATTATAACTATTAGGCATAACATTATTGTGACTTTTTTCGTCATCTCCGTCGTATCTGCGAATATAATATTATAGTAACAATAGTATTCTCCTCACGTTTCGAATAACGTTCCATTATCGTGATTTAAGTGTAATGTATGAGCTACAACATTCATCATAATAATTCATGCTGCGAGTACCTACATCATATTATTGTTTTTAGCTTTCATTATTTAAGAAACGACAAATTTACTATTGCAATACATTATAAATATAACGACACAATTTTAATAAATACTTTATAGACTAACTACTTTGGGCCTAACATATATAGTTAATTTAATTATTATTTATCGCATGAAGAATTATACTATAAACACAAAAATCATAAAAATAGAATAATACATATTATTCAACTCAAATTTATATATTATGTTAGTATCACCGTTTTTCTCGGTTTCCATGTATCATTCTACAGTCAAAATATAAGTTAAGTAGGCATTTAAATTACAACTGAGTATTTGACCATATTAATAAATATTGCATTAGTTTAATTAATTTAAAATTTATGTTATAAAAGTGCGGTAATTCTTTTTTCAAGTGTCTAGCTTATAAGAGAACGACTATTTGAAATTGATTTATTGTAAGTAAATGATGTACATATTTTTGTAAGTCAATAAAAAAAAAATATATTATTTATAATAAAAAAAAACCCCGGTATGGGTGGCTAAGACACCAATGCGACCGAACATTAAAATACAAATGTTCAACCCAATACTGGTAACAAACTCACGACACATTCCGCTTGGCAGTCGGCTATACACAATACCACCAGGCGAATCTTAAGAATTATATAACACCGAAACGGTTTAAATGCCTTTTATACTTGGGTTAAGATACCAAAAAAATAAAATTTAAATACAGCACAGCTAGACGAAACCCTTAAAATGGCATGGGTACATCTACCTATATACCGGTCACGGCCACGTTAGGCGACGCAAATATCCATGGCACTGATCAATGTCTTTCAGGCCGAATGAACCACCCGAACCTCACCCCGTCGTTGCTCTCTTAACGTTTCCCATTAAAACGAAGTAATTAACTAACGCACACCTTTTCTATAAATATACGTTTCTTCTCACTCGTCCTCGCAATAAGCTAGTGATTCCAATTCATTATAAGAGAAGACTTTAGAAGATTAATGTCGTCAAACATTATTTTTACAAACACTACCCATATTTTTCCCCATTATTATAATTCAATAATACAAACAAAATTATTATTAAACAATACAATTTTATTATATCTCACCAAATGTTAAAAGTTTTAGTGATCTACTATCCATACTATGAGTTTTCATAGTCATCCTTGTTTACTATTATTGAATAAATTATTTGCGGAACATTTATAAAAAAATAAAATGAAGAACAAAAGTTAAAAATCAAACCAGGAGGAAAAATTGTAAACTATTTTTATTTTATTATAAACGCAATGAATGAGGAAAATGTAATGCATGCAATATGAGTGTAAAAAATGTTGTGAATATTTTAAGTTGTGTAATTTTTAGGGGTTAAACAGTGTCCATTTTTTTTATCGATAATCAATAATATATTTAATTGTGTTGGTCGTAACATAATGTACATAAAAATAAATTATTTAAACATACACAGATAACAAATGTAAACTGAACGTACTTTTTGATTTTTCAGTATAAAATCATAGTTTAAGTAACAGACAATACAATTTTCAATAACACAATTATTTAAAAATGTATATAAATAATAAATATAAATTTTAATTCAGAAAATAATATATTGTAATTTTTAAAAACTTTTTCATAAGATTATTTTCTAATGCATTTTTGTATTTCTGTTATTTGTTTATGTCCATCATTTTATTTGAGTAAATAATTAGCAATTATATATTTTATATGATATTATATGATTTTATTATGTAACTTTAATGTGTTTTTCATTGCAATTATAACATAGTTATTCTACAATTTTGATATAGTTTCATAGCAATTTTGACATATTTTTAACTCAATTAAATTTATAATACTCATTGATATATTATCAATTATTTTGAAAAGAGACTTGAAAGTCGATGTGTGAATTAATTACGCTCGCAACTCGGTAACCGTAAAAATATATAATAATCACAAACCATAAGTATGAAATGGACACTATGTTTTTATCACGATTCGAACATTAAAATATTGATTTTAAATATTTTGAGCAATATTACAGGACCAAAGTAAAAAGTTACTACGTAAGAGTTCTTAAAATCGACTAGTGTTTATTTGCTTCTTATTAATTGTTTACATTTTTATTTTATGCAAAACCTTAATTAATCTGTATGTTATAATATTATACTCGTTATAGCTCGGTATACGATTAATTGCGAATTTTTAATTAGATGTGTATACTTACACTTGTCAACATTAATTTTACTACACAATTATAAAAATATACAATAATAAATATTCATCAGAGTTATAAGGTATACTCTGAGCGGACAATAATCAAATTTAAAAACTTTCCCAATGCTGACACAAATGAACAATACCTAACCAAAGTCGGTATTGTGACATACTACGCATTGTAACTTTGTTTTTCTGCACTATTCGGTAAAATATTTATTTTCGAATTAAAAAAATAATAATAATAATATTTGTATTTAATGAAATTCTTCGCATACAGCGTAGAAACGATAAAAACGATACAACAATAATAATAAAAAAAAAAATTACTTGCATTACCTACTATAAGTTATAGGTAGAGTACAGAAATAATTCGATTTAACATTTTAATGATGACAAGATTAAAAGAATGAAAACAAAAAATTTTGGGATTCGTGGTATTGCAGATAATATCCAGTTGATAATAATATTATTGTATTATAATGTGCGTTGCATTAAAAAAACAACAATTTTTTTCTCGAAATAACTCCATGTAAATATGTAAGAACCTACCTAATATAATACGTATTTATCACTGTGCACTTGAGTACCTACTGAAAAATGAAGAATAAGTTCAATATGGCTCAACACATATTTGTTTTATTATTTGAGGTCCACAGTGTCGGCAATAAAAGAGAATGAAGAATTGAAAAACCAAATTATTTATTTATCATAAATCCAATTTGTTTAGTTCAAAATCTACCAAAAATACATAGCTCTCATTCAGCCGCGTAAACTTTAGGTCCCAACGGGTCGCACTTATACTACTTTAAATAGTGTTTTCTTACAATATAAAAAAATGTACGGTAGAATAGGTACCTAAATAAATCAAAATTTAAAAGCCGAACCAAACAATTTAACTTGTTATTATATTACTAGGTAGGTAACAGTTTTCGAGATTGTCTTGAGAAAAATTAGAGTATGGTTAAAAATTAGAATGGACGATGGTTAAACATGATGAATAATTCTATGGGGAAAGTTAAAATAAGCACTAAGCCATCTAAAACAAGTAGATATCATTTGTGCGTAATCGCGTAATTAAGGTGAATATAATTTTGGATTTTCGTTTGTCATATTTTGAGGTTAATCGGTGATTAACTTAAAGTTTCGCGAAGGGATATAGCAGTGATTAAAACAGCGGAGTTGTATATTTCTACAACAACGTCGAACTAGTACGATTTTGAAATCAAAAAATAAATTTTAGAACATGGATACAAAAGGCAAAAATATTTATTTTCCGCTTGTAATCGTTCCATAATATTTTGTAATTAATCATAATATTTTAAGTCCGCGTCCTTGATTTAGGTGCATTTATGTAGTAGGTATTTAATTATACTTGAATGTAAAAAAAATATTTTAAAATTGTATTTATTGGCACACACTTTACGATATCATATTGCGGAATATCGTGGCGGATTTTTTTAAAAACAAAATCACAAAACCCATTCGACTACAGCATTCGGCCGAAAGGCGATGTTCTAATAATAATATTTATTTTAAACACATATAGCTGAAAAGACGTTTTCAACGGTTTTTATCGGAAAATAAATTAATGGTCGTACGACATACTTGTATATCCTCCGGTTTGACAACGCTTACGTAATGGATAGGTCCTATCCACGTTCCTACTGGCTCGTAATTGTACTTTTCGGCGTTCTCTTTGAGTTTTGCTATCGTCTCTAAAGAAAACATTCAAAAATAGTATTAACCGTATGTCAAACACCGCGTGTCCGTGCGATGTGAATTTTCCTTCTGCTCGAAATATCGTCAATAATCATACGAAATCCAACAGTGATTGATGACGACGGTTATTTTTCGATTAATATTATTGTTAGTATCGTATTTTAGTGGTCCTAACCGTCGTAAGTGGAAGTGTACATGGAAGTGGTCCCGATTAGTGGATAACACGGAGGTCCTGGAAGTTTTTCCGCTAAATCCAAAAAATATCGATGCTTCCATCTCCAGTGAAACCACAAAGCCAATATCAACGCGACCGACGCATAGATGATCAGCTCGGGTAGAGATAGTTTGCCGTACATCTAGAATGTAAAAACATCGTTTCATTTCACAATGAAATTGTGTAAAGATTGAATAATGTAATCGGACATTAAGCAACAATTAGCAAATAATCGTCTGATGTTGATATTTGACAAGGTCGGAAATTGATTGATTAATCGATATCGTTTTAAAATCGGTCACTTGATTATCTTGCTATAGCTACAGCATGAATTGGAAAATATTCATTTTCGTTAAAATAATTTAATTTCTACACAATTTATAACGCTAATTGTTTGTTTTTTGAAACGCCCTGGAATTAATTTTAAATATAATCATCTTATAACTGTTTCCTGGTTCCCCTGAAATCGTTTCCATCTCGAGTCTGTCGATATTTAACCAAGCAAGTACATTTTTTGAAACGTTTGTAGTAAAAGTTTCGAACGGCTATGGACGCGTTTTAATCAGGAACGTGCGCATTGAAAGCCGTTATTATTACAACAAATTATTACTTTTAAGATAAACATAATGAAATCTAATTTTCCGAAATACGCCTAATACCATGCTATAATATCTATTGTTTAAAATTTTGAAATTTTTTTTCGTCTTCTACGTCGACGTTTGAATTAAATTCGTAAAATATCCCAAAATTAATTGATTCCTATTAACTCAAAGTTACATTCGTATTTATTAGGTAACTAAAAAAACGAAAACAACATAAAAACAAGTTCTAATCTCACCATATTTACAATAAAATATATCAATTATATTACAGCGCATAAACAACGAGGGCCGCATGTGTAATATTATAATATATTAATATGTATTTATGTAATAATATCTATAAACGAGGTAAATGTGTTTACATTTTTAAAACCATTACGCATTTAATACCTATGTAAAAATAAAAACAACACACCTTCGATATTAAAACGACATATTATTGTGTTATTCGGTATATTATCAGCAATTCACTTGTTTTTGATAAACAAAGATAAGAGTTATTAGGCAGTTTAAGTTCATCGGTATAAGTCGTAATACTAGTATAATATAATATTTCATTACTTACAGTGTGCTTTCGTGTCAACCTATCACTATTAAAAATACTGAAAGACTATAGTGCAAATTACATTCTTTCAGAACATTTCTATAGCCTCAGCAAATATAAAAGTGCCAAGGATGACAATGACAAAAGCATACATCAAATTTTATGCGAAGAGATATATTTTTCGCCTGCAAAACACAATTATTTATGACACGAAATGTAATTTCTTTTATATGTTTATTTATACATTAGGAACGCTTCCGACGGTATAAAGTATTAAACCGTTGTTACAATAGTAATCAAATTATTTGTCAATTACAACCATATTACAGTGTAATGCACGCTCACATATTTTAATAGTTATAACAACCTTGAAAAATCGCTATTAACTTACCCACAATCCCCATCATATTGCGTTCTGAACAAAACTACCGTCTTATGTCTGCATGCAGTCAGTTATCGGACGGGTGTAAAAATAATATTTTAATCTCCCAATCATTATGCGATTGTCGTACATACCGGGTACACGTGTGGTGCGAGCATACGGCATTCGTAGAGTGAAATAAAATATACTCTCAGAAATGCGTGTATGTTGCAAGGGCCTGAAATCGAAATAGCTGATTTTTTCAGTTTTAATTTAAATTTTGCTTTTTGATATTAGTTTTTCTGGTTTCACTTTAAAAACAATTTATTGGCATTGCAGTTTTACGATATTTATATTATTTCACGACGATACGATTTAATATAATATTGTGCTCTGATTTTTCTCTTTCTTCGATTTTAGTTACAATTTTAAATATTAATTTTAAATTTTAATACCACTTTTACATTTTTACGATTTTATAATATTGCTATGTTACACTTTTCAGTTTTGATTGGCAAAGTTTGGTCTGTAGGTACCATATTGATTTTATTTTTCAACAAACAACTTTTATTATCTTGCAATGAACAATACCGTGGACTATTGTTGAATTTTAATTTTAATTCGATTTTTTTAAACAGTTTTGTACATAATGAAAAATTGTAAAACGGTTATTATTTTGATAAAATTTATCGATTTGAATATTGTTTTTCAATTTAAATATAGCTATATTGAATATTATTCAGAAACAATTTGATTTTCTTAGTACTTTAAAGTTTTAAAAGATTTTTAACGATTTTTATCGATATTTGAATACTAATTTAAAGCCATACTTGCTACTTGTAAGATACACTCTTGATGAACCAGATGTAATGTAAGTTGTAACAAAATAAAAAAACTAGAACATTTACGTCAGATCGTTTTTCATTAAAATATATTTTAATAATATTATATAGTTTAATTGAGTAATAATTCTCTGGAAAAATTAGTTATTAAATAATTTGATAATGTTATTTATTTTATTATGGAAATATGCACTACAAACCAATTGCTCGGCATTTTAATATAATATAATACGATTATGATAAAACAGAAATGTCTTTTCGACAATTCTTGCTGATAATATTATTATTTGTTATTCCATAAGAGGTATGATTTTAAAAATGTTATGTTTAAAAAAAATGTATGGGCTTTTGAATATGGTACTGCAAACATATACCTAATGTGGTCCAATCAATGAGAAATCGTTCCTCAAAAATACTATGACATAAAATCAAAATAGTTATACAATTTATGCACCTGAAATAATAATAATAGGCACTTACATTGTATAGTATACAGAGTGATTATTTTAAAAATAAATACACTAATTATATGTCTCGACAAATCTTAAGGTTTTTGGAAAAACGGTTTTAAAATAACATGGTCGTCACAGAGCAACATCTAATTTTTTAATTTTTTATCATTATAATTATTTGAAGTTGTACATATTTGTTACAGATCTCACATTGTCATATTCCGAATATAAAAATAAATAAATGATATTCTGTACACCTAAAAAAATTAATTACAAATGAATAATTAAAATAATGTACCTAATATTTGAATATCGCTATTATATTCATGAAAACAAGTTATGTGAATATATATATATAATATATATATATATACATATTATATTGCAAAAACATTTATACTTTTATGGAAAATGAGTATTTACCAATAAAAAAATCCTATTTTTGTTGTATCGATATATTTTATTCACAAAAACAATACACGTCAAACACAAAATTAAAATCAAAGCCGTTTGCAATATATAAACAACTGTCCACTTTCTATGTTACACGCCGTCAGCTGCTAAATAAAACATAATATTATTATTACCTATGTTGGACGAATGAGGTATATTATAAAGCATTTTTGTTTAATAATAATAATTATTCAATGTTTCGCCATCGACATTTGTATTTATAAACCTCACGCCGAGTTCAGCCGCCTGCCAATATATTATTTTTAGCATAATAAGTGATTAATAAATAAACCATATTTTATGCATTGCAATCAAATATTACAAACGTATAAGTTAAAATGGTACAATATTTGTTTTCGAAAACAGTTTTCGCTTATTATTACGATGACTTTAAATGGTGTTAAAAAAAATTATATTCCAAAACCTTTTATTACTTTTCGGAGGAAATTAGCGTTTAACTTTAAAAGAATCATGTAGGTATAATTGCATTGTAATATATTTTATGCACAAACACTACACATAGAATTCACGAAGAAAATCAAAGCCGTTAGCAATATCTACATTGACAATAGTCCACTTTTTGCAGTGCAAATAGGTACCATCCGCGGCAGTATTACACAACACGACAATACTACATAATATCATTATTATATTTTTCATTATTACGTAGGACGAAGGTGTATTCACGGATTTTTTTGTTTAATAATAATTTCTCATTGTCTCGCCACCGACGTTTTTTCCCAGACCTCTCGCCGAGTAGACACGGCCAATATGACGTAAGTAGGTGCCTATCCCTAACCACGTTTAAAAGCCGTCCACATGAGTATGTAGGGTTTAGGGGACCCTTATTGTCATGTCGGTGTTCACTGCAGCGCACGGTCCAGGAAACAATGGCATTTTCACCACGCGTGAAACTCAACAAAACGATACAAAAATATGATAATATTATATAATAATAATAAACGATATCGCACATACGCCGTCGGTGTATACACTTTCCACTTGACACAGACACGTACAAAAGGAGTTTTCTAGAAATTTTTCATTAATGTCGGGAAACGCGTCTCATAACATAATATACCTCGCTGTAAAAATACGGCGGTAAACATTGTCGTCGCAAAATATTGTTTGACTGTCGTGGTTTGCTCGACTCCGACTCGGTCCTTCTGACACTGTTCAGACGAATCTTCGCAAAAACAACGATTGTTTATAACGTCTACCAATGGCGAATATAACTGCAACGGTAGTGATGATTATATTGGGTTAAGATTCGGCAGTTTATTCACATGAATCAACTACATTTCCGACGGATAATATTCTTCTCCGTACACGGTTCTGAAACGTTCAAAATTAAAAAAAAAAAAACAGAGATAAAAACAGCGATTGCCAAAATGCCAATTGATATTTTTAGAACAATATAATTTTTTTAAATAATAAAATTTTAAAAATCATTGACATGATGGATATTTTTTGTTTCAAAAACGGACTACAGGTAGGTATATTATGACAGTATGAGTATATGACATCGAACTAAAAATACTTAAAAACACATTTAAATAAAAACTCTTACAATTTTACCAAGGTAATGGATGTTTCGTGTCAAAAAAATCACCATATTTCTCTGAACCCACATATAACACATAACTATTATACTGCAGCAGTAACTCAATTATATTATGTACTCTCCATAAACCTTTTACATTATAACTACACGATGAAATATATAATATAATATTATATTCATGCTACCTGCTGATCATAAAAATTATACAAAAAAAATCTTACAAAACTTTTAAAATACAATTCACGTTTAAAAGGAATCATGATATTAAAATAGTTGAGTACCCGTATGTGTATATGAGTAAGTATGAAAATACTAAAATATTATTTATTTTTATTAATTTGTTGGAACAAGCGTCCTACTATATTCTACTATACTCAAGAGGATGTCATCACAATATTATTAGTTTTTTTTCTCAGATCCACTGGCAAAATATAGGTTAGATATAACCCATTTGGGTAAAATCGTTTTTTATGATGTTCGAGTAATCTTAAAGAACATTTTAAGTCGTATTTTAGTCTATTATTATATGACAAAAATTATTGAAGAACAGAGGGTACTATATTTGAGGGGTGACATATATTGGTTTTATATTTTATTGTTCTTTGACTTTATATTCGGTTTTAAAAATAAAAAAAATACATTTACATTATAATACATAATGACTATTTTATTTTCTGTAATCAATAGCAACATTTATATAAATTAAAAAATGATAGTTTTTCATGAACCAACTGTATACATTCAAAACGTATGTGATAAAAAGTAAAAGTGAATAATAAAAAGTAGCCAATGACACCGATGACACTCTTGCCAAATCTATTGACGATAGCAATTAAAGTCAGTAGATTTCTGTGAATTTGAGGTGGATTTTCGTATTAAAAGCCATCAGTTTTAAATACGTAGTAAATAAGATTATATTAATAGTTTTGGTTTAACCTGCTAGACGTTGCAGTCTAGCGTCAGTTTATGACCTATATTTTCAAATTCTTGAGATTTTTTTTAAATACTTAGGGAGGTGTTTATTATACTTGGTCCAATTTTACAAACTATAAATGTTGATGGATATCAGTAACTAAAATTTTCAAAACACCATAATTTAGCCGCTATTTCTTCCAAACTCATTATAATAAAACTATTATCCATAGAACACAAAGTTCAATAACTCAAAAACTATAATAGTTTGAATTTTGATTTCGATACGATAACATTTTCAGAAAAAATATTCACTCAATCATTTAAAGCAGAAACGTGGAAAACCAGATGTTTGTCTGTTCACATGACACTTCTTAAGTATAGTACGGAACATTTTAAAAAAGCTTTTAGAATAAATTTAAAAATTCCAAAATCCAGATTTTGAATAACTGCAAAGAAAAAAAAGGAAAAAGACCATGCTTGGTAAATCATACAGTATGTAATAATATAGAAATTTATATTAATATGAAAGCAATGTCTGTGTGGGTATGTGTGGATGTGTACACTACAGTACTATGTTTGAACGGCAAACGTTTGCCCAACATATTAAATATATATTATTGGCCGAAGCATTTCGCCAAAGTAAATAAAAAATAATAATATATTTCCAAATTTATACAATATTGTAGCCTACGATAATAATCATATGCAAAGTGCAGAAGCAGTGTTATCAAATATTATCTCTGCAGATCAAAAGGACCAAAGTCCAGTGACATCGATTGGTTTTCAATTTTTTCCCCCGTTTTTTTTTTTTTTTTTCAATGCACCCTACACACGAATCGAGTGTACAGTCGAGCATTTGTTTGATGTACTACGGCCGTCGATCTATATATTGTTATACAAATGCATAATACGTTGAAGTCTGTGAAACTACATTGAGCGTATATTTGTCCCACAATGAAATTGTACTTACTTGTAACTTTTTCTCTCCCTCTCTCTCTCTCTCTCTCTCTCTCCTGACGCGTATTTGCGAATGGATATATTTTCAATTTAGAATGTCATTTCACAAGCATTTAGCTTACAACGTTCGGCCGCAGCGTACTACAGTAGGTACTATATTGCACACGATATTATGTATTATATTATATGAATATTATTTTTATCTGCGACATTGCTTCTCGTCATGTTATCTACTTATATTATAACGGCAGTCATAACGTCGAAAACGGTATTTTGTTTTTTATTTTTTTGACATAATATTTATGTTGTGCGATTTACGACACCCCCCCCCCCTCCCCATACGTTCCAAATACGTGTAATCCAAAACGAGAGCATAATAAAATAATACCGTATTGCAGTTATTTTATTTGACAAATATACCAGCTACGTCTTAATCGTCCAGGCGAATCGAACGAACGAAAAGCGTCATAACTCATATTATACAAATATTATTATCCATCATTTTATGTAAATTATTTTTTTGTCTCGTTTTTTATTTACATTGTACCTATACTAAAGTCATTTGAAACGAAGAGAAATTTGGGGGAGATACTGCATGATATTCGATTATCTTGTTCTGTCTTTTACTCAGTGGCGTAACCTGTGAGAGCACCAATGCTATAGGGAGGCCAAAGTATGTTTTCCGGGAGCTTTCCGTTTCCGCGACAATCGGATGTATCCCTTCCTCTTTCCGTCACATCATAAACTGGTGGATTACCTTTTCCACCATATTATATTATATGGGCTAGTATTCATTTGAATAATTGTAATTTGTAGCTCTATTATAGAAGAGGGGATTTATTAATTAGACAAACAAAATATAGATAAAGAAAAACTATAAATTCTTATTGAACTAAAAAGTCGAATTTTTGACTTTTTTATGATAAAATGTATTTTAACGAGAGAAAAAAATTTAAAACTGAATACAGAGCTACTCTTAATAGTTGTAACATTGTCTTATTACAGTTAATAAATATTAAATATAAATAAGTACCCAGTCAACTAGTCACTTTTTTTACAAGAGTACCTTTATATTGTTTTATTTTATTTATTAAGTTCAAACTTTTAAAATCGTCAATATTTTAATTATTTTTCCGTTAAATATAGAATAATAAAGCAATTTATGTAAACAGTTATATAATATGTATAATAAACAAAAATTTCGTTCCCTGGTCCAAATTTCGAAGTTACACCAGTGCGTGCTTAAACTATAATATTATGGTCTTGGTTTTAGGTTAGTGATATCAACGGTAAGCAGAAAAGCTATTATATTTTTTAATCATATTAAATATGATTTATTCTAAGATTTTATTTTCTACAAAATGATTGAAAAAAAAACCAGAATACCCGGTCTGCTGTACCTATAGCTAATTTCGAGTGTATTCGAGCAACAGATTTAAAATTAGAACTTTCTACTGGACAAATAATTTTTAACACTTTTATTAAACTTTTAAAATGATGATTTATTTTCCTACGAATATGGAATAAATATCAAATTTCGTCGAAATATGCAAAGAGGATACGAATACATTTTTGTAATTAACTTGAAACTGTTATACTACTATCGTAAGGAGAGCTGATGAAAATAAATATATATATATTAAACAATAAATTGCATACAAATATGAGCAAATAAATTATTGAAAATATAAACGATGATTAATCAGTGTTAAAATGTAAGAGTGATATTATTTTATTTTCAGGTTTCAGGAAAAATATATCAAAACTCAAATAAACAAGATCAAGTTGCCGCATACAGATCATTTTTCGATACATTTTAACTACTCATTATTTAATGAAATATTGTACGAAAATTCCAAAAACGGTTTCTCAAAATGTACAATCGTTTAACATTTTCTACCGGTATAAATAATATTGAGTTCAAGTCACCATAAAACACAGTTTTTGCACTGTTAGCCCAATGGCCCATGTTGCCGAGGGTATAAAAAAAATAAATAAATAAAAAAATAATATAGAATTATAGTGTAAAATTCACTTCATAATATTCAGTTAATTAATTGCAATATTCTGTAGTTAAACATTATCAAGTCTCGATCCCGAGAGAAGAGTTTTTTCTTTACGACAAATTCAAACTTCAGTTTTATATAATCAACCAAATGCAACGCAATAATTTGAGATAATTAATTGCAGTAATAATAACACGGCAAAAGTTTTAAAGTCATAGTCTTCGAGTTCAAAAAGAACATTCAAATCAAACGATTAAATGCAAAAATATATGACCAAAATGTGGATGGTATTATAAATAAAGTTTGCTATAAAAAAATTGTAAGGAAATACATAAACTTTAATCAAATCCACATTTTTATACATCTGCTTATAGGTACCTTCATAATATAATAATACATAATAATAAAGTATATTTTTCATTTAACATAGTTATCTTTTTCATAAGAATTGCTCTCTGTAATAATATTATAATAATGAAAACTTATTTAAACAAATTTAAAGGAAATGCATTTTTGCATTTTTAGTAACATGAAAAATACTAATTATTGCCCCTTTTACAGCGTACATGTACTGCAGTACACTCCTTTTTGATTAGCATTTTGTTTTTTATAACTATTATTATTCGCATAAAAAATTGTAATCATTAATATTTACATTATACAACAGCAGATTTTTTTCTCGATTTTGGCTAGACAATAAGAATTATAAACTTTTATTTAATTTCGAAATTGTGAAAAACAATACGATTTCGAGTGTATTACAACAACAATTTGTCTGTTTCTATCGATGATCGCCTGGAACACGCCATATAATACTGATACTGTTTGTAGGTATCAGAGCTTTTCGATTTTTCGCATTATACGGCTTCTTCGTTACTTCTCAGCATTTTGATGGCTCTCAACTTTTTAAGAACACACAGAGAGAAAATGTTTTAATGATTAATTACTTATAATAATAAAATGCCTTGAAAGGTGAATAAAATATAGCACCCTTGCCGACAAATTCGAAACTCATTTGAGTGGGTTGCCTTTAGCATTCTTTGGATCATTTCAAATTCATTTCCAAATTTCTTTGGAAAATTGTGTAATCAAAATTTTAAAAAATGAATAATAATATGTTTTCGTATCTATAAATATTATTTCTCGAGTTCATTGGCGAGGGCAAGGTATATTCAACAAAAAAGTACAAACATAAAATATCCTAGAAGTAAGAACAGTTTCATTACACTTCGGTTTTAATTAACCGACGAACTCTCTCGTACCTACTTCAATACATATAGGTATCGTTAATGTGATTTTTGTGACTGTTTGCCGATGGATGATTTTCTTAACATCACGCAAGTATTTTATTAATTTTAATAAAATATGATGGCTTCGTCCGTCTGTTTTAATTTGATCGTATTCATTGTGGAAAACAAACTTTCAGAACTGCATATTGAGACATTAATATTAAAAGCAAGGGATGAACCATTTTTTTCTAAGTACAAAATACAAAATGTCCGGAAGTGAGTTTGAAACTTCAAAATTGTATGATTATAGTAACAATAATATTATATTATTTACATAATATAATATAGAGACGCATCATTTCCGGGAACGTAATTTGAAGGGGATTCTCGGGAACACGAGGAAACACCTGGAAATCATATAGAAATTGCGGGAACGAATTGTTGTTTACGTAACACAAGGGCATATAATAATCTATTTCATTTCAATATTCAAGTTTTTTGATAAATTTTAAATTAAAAAAATCATTAACAATGCTTTAAAATAAAATAAAAAAACATTAGGTTTCAATTTTAATATAGGTACCTATGTATATAGTGTGATGGTAGAATCGCCAAACGATGTGCCTATTACAATTCTCTGATTTTTTTGTATCATGAAATACAAAAAAAATAAATAAACAATTATTATAATAATTATAAAAAACATGAAATATGTACTCAAACATGTCAAATATACACAATAAAAACTTAATACTAAAAATTATAACTATTATAACAACATAAATGAAAAACAAAATTATTAATAATAGCAATGATTACTGATTATTAGAACAAAATAAATCAAAAATAATCTTTGTAACAATAGTATTATGATTACCTATTATACATATCATATAAATATAGATATCAAAAAATAAAAATATACATCGTTTCATGAATAATAAAGTTGATAAACCTAATAAAAGATTTATTAAATATGTCTAATTCCTGACAAAAACGGAAAATACAGCAGAAAGTTATTATAAATTATCAAATGTAATAGTAACGTGCTAACTGTTAAGAAGTGAGGCGTAGGGGTCAGATTCCCAAGGTACACAGTTTTATTTTGAATATTTAGATGTTAATAAAATGTAACAATGGCACAATGCTAAATATTGTGACAAACACTAAAAAAATAAATTAATTTATAGCTTTATGATTATCTATTATAATTTTTTTTTTTTTTTGAGATGGAACTATGGAGGGGTAGTCAAGAGGACACTAATAAATAAACCCCCGGTCGGGAAATTTGCACATTCAAATGATGCAATACGAATTCATTTGTGTTATATTTAATTATTTTATAACTAACTGTACAGGCGGATTCAATGGATGATTCGATACAGACATCAAAATGTGTGACTGACTACGGCAACAACAAATTATGGTTCGTAAAAATTTTAATTTTTGACAGTTTTTCGAGTTCCCGGGAATTCCCGTTCCCAATCTTTTCAGGGATTACCGGCATTTCTTTCCAGGGTGGATCCTGGGAATTTCCAGAAGGTCTAACCTTATACGTAGGTATATAATGAAAATTTTCCCCTCCTAGTACTCTACTCTACGCGAAATTTTTCCTTTACGAAGAACATCTATGAATCATAAATATGTTTTTGTTTATAAGTAACCCTAACAACAAACTAACCGTAAGAAATTTGGCCTAGCATGTTAAAAAAAAATGTTATCCATACCAAGAGCATATTTATATTAATATCGTTTTGACTTAATCGGTAAACATAAGATTTGACAACAAAATAAAAATAATTTTAAGTGTCATATCCATCACCGGCCCTACGAATCGGCTGTTTCTTTAAGAAGCACTTTTTAATTTATTAAATTTCACATTATACTTATATTTCATATTTTATACAGTTTTTTTTTTTCTAGAAATGGTTTTTTTAAATATTTTTGAGATCACACGATCCTTCGCCTATATAACGTTTCACCATTGGAAAAATATCTAATGTGCATGATAACTGGTAAGACGCCTGTAGGTTCATTGAGGGGGAGGAATTTAGTATTTGCTTCAACTTTATGACGGAAATTTCCAAAATTAAAAGTAGTATTATTTTTAAGGAATTTGTCAAGATTGATATTTGTCATTTGATAAACAAAGAAATGTATAGTTATTTTATTTTTTAATTGCTGATAACCAAAAAATTTAAATATTGTTCACAATCAAAAACCAGATTCACAAATTAAATATTTTAAACTTTTCAAAAAAAAAAAATTGGATTTTAAATTGTTTATTTTCAGTATCAAAAAATAAAAATAAAAAAAATATTATAGTATATAAGTGTAGCACAATAGACAATAAATTACAAATTAAAAAATGAATCGCATTTGTTGGTAAAACAATTGTGTAGGTAGGTATCCTACCTGAGCAGTGCTGGAGAATCTATGTCTCGGGAGACCCGTGTGAAATTACTAATGTTGGAGGCCTCTGATTAAAAAGAAAAAAAATAATGTTTATGAATAAAAAAAATAGTTATTTAGGTACATAATAAAGTGCAGCATTGATTATATATTGTTTTTGCGGTGTTCGATAAAAGTGAAGATTGTTTTAAAAAAGAAATCATTTCAACTGGGTTATAACTGTACACCTCATGGCTCACGACGCGTATACCTCATTGAAAAATCGAGTCACAGGCGCGTAGGGATGAGACAGAGTCCAAAAATAAACGGGTTCTGATTGTGGATTTTTTTTAAATTAATCAATTTTTTCTCGACCCTAGTTCGATATTGTAAATAACTTATTTCCTAGCACGTTGGAAAATCTATCAAATCTACATCAACCTCTCTAAAACAACCTGAGGACCCCGGTACGTTGCACTGTCACCCTCCCCTGCAACCCCAGTAACCCTGCTATATCCGACACCATAAACCTGCAGTGCGCAGTACATGTAGGTGTATTATTATATAATATTATGTATAAAAACATTGTTTACGGCTCAGATTCTAGCAAAGTGCCCGGTGGAATACGCTGTGGGAGATTTCGATTTTAAGGCTCACTGCAATTATTTAGGAGTTCGCGGAGCGGGAACGATTAGGTATGCATTAAAAAAAAAAAGAAAATCACGAAAGGTCAGCTACGAAAACTCACCGCCAGATGAAAATTAAATTATTAAAAGCCTCGACGAGGTACCACCGTACCAGTACCAATACCGTAAAATTATTATTACCTACGACCGGGAAAATGTAAGACGACGAGAATAATATTATTATTATAATGGTTAAGACCTCGGAAATATCGCACAACATAAAGACATAATTATTCGACATATTCCGAGCATTTTCTCTTAATTATAGGTCTTAGTCGTTTTTAGTTTTTAATTTTTCATGATAAAAAAATATATAAGCTCCATTTTTCGAGTATATTATTATAAAGTAATTAATGAACAAACTATGTTGTAAAATAATTTAATAATCCGCCTATATTAATATTAACATAAATAATTGTGAGGTTAAGCTAACCACATTAACATGGAAGGTACCTTGAAGGAATGCTCGGCATCAACCGTTTTTACATTGCTCAAAATCGAGCGAGGCACACGCATTCCAGGCGTAAGCTATTTTAGTTTGCTTACTTACAAAGCACGCATATAGGTGATAATAACTTGAGTGAGCACCCAAGTTATTTTATTTTTGCTTTTCCCCAGTCCTTCTATTCAGACGTCTTTAACTTTTCACTGTGCTTCTGCCTCGTCATTTACAGACTTCCTAAAATATGACTTTTACTCGACTTTTTCGTCTTGAATATTTACGATCTGTGTAGACATTAGACAATATACAATAAACAATACATACAACATGTACATGGCTGGACTGTTTGAGTAAATGTGGATGCCCCTTAGATCGCTACTTCAACTTAATTATTCATATATTATGACCTGTAGCCTAACCAGGAGCGGCGAAACGGTCGATCTGGAACTTGGACGATTTCAAAGTCGATCCCCTTTTTTTGAACTTATAAATTATTGTTATACGTTTTTAGTAGATGCGTTTGCCAAACACATATTTCGGATTAACCTGTTTGTATGAAATGCCATTTTCTCACACGAAAGTTATGAAAGCTGCACATCGAGTGTCTTTCTGATGATCGTTTATAGCAGAGTCTTTGTTTATCACTTAGCGACTATTATCGAGATTATAATTGTTAACTGGCCGTGATATGCAATGAAACACTTCTACACCAACTGCATAATGTCAATATATTTTGAAATCATTTAGAAATTGAATGTAAAACACTCATTCCAGTAACTTTATTCTTTTATCTTTTTTATTTATATAAGTATTTTATTTTCAATATTAGTGATATATCAATATAAAATATTTTTTTTATCTTATTCAATACTCTAAGGAAAAATATTTTATCTTATAATTAAAACAGATGAGGTCTATCTCTATCCTATAACTCTAAGCAGGAGAAGAACATTTCGCTCGATGGTTTATTTTACTATATATTTAACTGTTTGTTTGTGTAAAGTGAAGCATGATTTTTGTCAGATTAAAAAATACGGTTTTTGAATATTATAATATTATTCTTTCCAGAAATCTTTGCTGGCGTCATAACCGGCCACTACGCCTTGACGTCTCGCATCTGGAACAGCGATTTTTAAACAGATAATAATAATTATACGAAAGAAAATCGTTCGTTATGAAATTAATGTACACTATGATATTATATTCGAGTGGGTCGAGCGTAATGAAGTTTTGATTTGGCTATTAATCATACTTGTTAAACATAAGACGCAGCTTGCGAAGAACGATTACGATAAGAAGCTTTTTGTAATATATTTTACATTTATTTCAATTCGGTATTGTTTTTATCGTAGGCGTGAATAATAACGAATTTTAGGGAAGATTTTGATACTCCCCTATCGTGTTGACGTGGAGGTCCTCCGCAGTCCTGCAGTCCTACATAATGACCAACGAAGTCTCAATACGATTTTAACGATATCTTGGTTGTATATTATTATATTACTGTTCTTTCAGATCAAAGTAAACTACTAACCACAGTTTATATTTGACAGACAAAAATTCGTATTCATCATCGCAGTCCACGACTCATACGGTACGAGTATAGTACCTATTACTTAGGAATTATGATCTATGTGTATTCAAAATAAAACCGTATCAAAAAGGTAAAATTTCAAATAGGTGAGTTTTTATATTATATATATTTATATTATTTTTATATTTTATATTTCAGTTACTACTGTCTACAATATTGGTTTTAGTTTTTAAATTGCAGACAAAAACGAAAATTAAAATAGGTACCTACAATGCTTGCTGGGGCTGTACAAAGTCTCCAAACCTCAAACCTTACCGACCCCCTACCATTCACATGTTTTCAACCAACTATTGTCATCACTTATGGGTAAGTAGTATTTATTTTTCTAGGGTGTACATCGTGCATGAAGACTGAAATATAGCCAACAAATGTGATTAATTTTGTTTTCACGTAAAATTGAAAAGAATCATATAATATTACAATTTAAAATAAAAACCAAAAACCGATAAAAATGATAGTGTGTAGGTATAGCTAGTTTGGTATATCTGTCTGTTGTTTTTATTAGGTACACTACTCTGTACAACGTTGAATAATAATGTTTTAAATCGTAAGCAGAACCGCTGCAGTCTTATCTGCTATATAAGAGTCGTCTAGATCGACATGTGTCGATGTTGTGTTACTCTGTTACTACAACGCGACGTTACGATTTAAATATAATATAACAATTTACCTCGAAAACGCGTTGTACGTATAACGCAATACCCTACAACACAGGTCATACAATAATAGATCGTTGTTTAAAATAAAATATTTCCATAAATTTATCTGTGAAAATATATGTTTAATGTCGATGTTAAATAATGTATCGTAAGACGAGAATAACGGCATAATATTATTGATCAAACAGTTTAAACAGTACGCCTCCATACCGCAACATACGATCCGTCGCCTACGATACTCAAATTATTTATTGTACAACAAGTTCCGATGGAAGTAAAATAATATCAGAAACCCGTTGCCCGCAAGACACGTTGAATAATATTATTATATATTTTTCAACTCGGATGTGAAGTGTGAGGGCTTCTTAAACCGAGGAATATGACTACTCGACCAACCCTGCATTACATTGTACATTTAATTGTGTACATTCGCCGTACTCACTACTTATAGAATTAAATTATACGATTTACGACTTACGAGAAACCAAGACCTAAAATCGTGTGCAATAACCAATAACACCTTACATAAGGTGTGCCGTGTGCTGCAGTAGCAATTAATATAGTATTACCTATGTAGCCTATCGGTACACATGCATTGTTTAATATCGAGTGATTAACTTTTTTTTTAATTGAGTTAAGGTAATATTACATTTTTCCATATTTTATAGTTTTGAGCTTACAACGATTTAGATTTATTATTTGTTATATTCAATTAACTTCTTACTGAGCGATCTACTTTTGTTCACATAACTCAACTTAACTTGAGTTGACTATTTGATATTTCTATCGACTTGCCCACCTTCGAGTACAATATCATGTAAAATGTATTTCATACCTATTACAGTATTGTCTATTTACCTAAATCACGTCAATATTTATATACCACCTGTATATAAATTTTTTCGTTTTATAACGGTAATGGGCGGCAAGATAAAAAAAATTATGAAGTGTGCAGCTGCAAATCACATACATTTTAGACATTACGAGAAACTATAGTGACATTAGGAGGAATAAATATTTAAATGTTTTGTTTTTGATTTTTTTTGTTTTTTTAATGAAAACTATAATAGTAAAAATATAATGTTTCGGCGATGGTTTTTATTTTTTTCAAACAAACTTCATCGTCCGGTCTTGCGTTCTCTCCCTTGGCCGGATCGTGATCGGGTAACCGTCGGCTTTTTTCGCCAGCAAATCGATCTGCATTTCGATCTCCGACAATTTACAGTCAGTGTGCACGCTGTAACGGCGCAGAACCGCCACCATCATTAACTTCATGGAGATCATAGCGTACTTGACACCTGCGGGGAAAGCGATCAGTAGTTATAACTCATAATGCTCGTATATCAACGCAACATAGTCGTATAATTGAATTTCATACAGTCCAGGGTAACGTCTTGTCGAAGGACTAAAAGTAAATTTTCTCAAAATTCAATTTCCACTCTAATATGTACCCGGGTACATACCCTCAGTACCCTACCAACCTATCTCTTACGATACGAGCTAAGTTATTCACATTGTCTTAATGTCTCAACCCCCTTTCACCAGAAAAACGCACTTTTTATCAGCTGCTTTTACACTAAGTAGAACTTTGATGTAACGATACATTTTTTAATTATTAAATCTATGACTGTGGTTAATGAATATAAATAAATTCAAATTTTACAATGAGTCACATTTATGGATGATCTTATAGATCTATAGATCTAGTTTAAAACCTATTTATAATTTAAGATTCTGGAAATTCGAAAATTCGTAATTCTAACTATAAATACTTTAAAAGAAATTAATCGTTTGAATGAAAATTATTTTTTAATACATAACAAGCCCAAAAATATCAATTTCTTTTCACTAGTTAATACCTATGAAGTCTGGTAGAAAAAATTGGATTTAATAAAAATGGTTCAAATTGTATTTGTTTCACGTAGATAGGCGAGACAAAATAAGCTTTTGAAGCTTTGCATCCGAATAATTTGTTCATATTTTGGGTTTCTGGTGATGGATGTAATCGGATGCGTTCAAACACCGGTATAAAATATTTAAAGAACCATTTGGGTTAACCGTTACTATTTGGATTAATATGGGTTGATGCTGAAGTGCAATAATTCATGAAAAACTAATTTTAAAACTATGTAGGCACAACATATTTTTGATCATAGTATATGATCTAGAATATTATTTAATTTCATAAAATATAACTGATCTATGGTAAGTACTTTTGAATAACTAAACGAAACCAAATATAAACGCATAAACGTTAAAAATTTTAGGTAGTTAATAAGCGATGTTTAACGATTAATACGGATTGATTATAAACTTAAAGCCATCGATAATATTGAAATTATTAAAGAACCAATAACAA
Source organism: Myzus persicae (assembly GCF_001856785.1). Taxonomy (NCBI): domain Eukaryota; kingdom Metazoa; phylum Arthropoda; class Insecta; order Hemiptera; family Aphididae; genus Myzus; species Myzus persicae. The sequence continues at coordinate 138,646 of NW_019100582.1, read as the reverse complement.
TATCGAACTAACCGCAAAAACTACAAAACAAAATTACATAAAACGACATGTAAAATAAAAAATTATTAATTGTTTCGAATGATCCAGAATCTCATCCGGTGAAAACAAATTCATTCGGGTTTCGATTGTTGGATTTTCGAAGGGGTGTCTTTAAGGGTGTTTAAGGGTGTTACCAACGGGTTCCTGTTGATTCGGATGCAATGTCCTGCAAGCTTTGTTATAGGCAATAATATAATAATAAGTTAATATAATATATTGTCGTCGTCGGGACTCGACGTTTGTTTTAAAGGACATATTTATGCCACCGGGGTGGACGGCAAAAACAATTCGATTAATACTCATTTGGCGATGCTCCTACCTAGACAACCCCTAGGACCGCCGCTGAACGCCAAAAAACTAAACTTGTGCCGATTCGCCTCGTTCTCGGCGCTGAAGTTTTCCGGATTGAAAGTGTCGGGATCGGGATACAGCTGTGGGCAACGGTGTGTGACGTACGGCGACACGAACACGTTGGTGCCCTTCGGCAGTTCGAAGTTCGCTGTTAAAAAAAAAAAGAAATGAATTAAAATCAACAAAAAAGACATTTACGGTATTCGCACTATTACGCAAACATCGTTTTATCTCACGCGTTTTATTATTATATAATAACAATGCGATAACGCTTTTATCGACTTTGTCTGAGAAAAAAAGCCAACTCGGAATTCGTAATGGAATCCCTTTTTTTACTTATAGTTATCGAATCGATGAAAAGCGAAAGCCCGTGGATATCTTAGCAGGGCCTTGCTGCTACATATAAAATCTAATTACTATTGCGAATCGTAACGAAATCTCGTTTTTGACTTTCGCATCGGTTTCTCCAAAATCTTGACGATCGGTATAATAATTGATACAAAAATGTACCACAATGCAATATTAATAAGTGTAATTCGTTTGAAATGTAAAAGTTAAACCTCTCTTTTCTCGCCCTCTTCGAGGTGATGTCATATGATATTATTACTCACGTCTAAATCAAATCTATACTAGTCTTTCCTAGTGTATAATATATATATATACTATATCAAAATGTTTTAACAAAATGTTACTGCATCTCCGTTTAGACTGGATACATAAGCTTCAAATTTAGAATACCCTTTGATAAATTATTGTATTTATTTTTTAAATGTATCTTTTTAATCCTTTATAGATCGTAAGACTTTTATGTAAATATGCATCAACGTTACGATTATGATAATTATAAGCACCAAATGTTTTTGTCCATAATTGTCCATAATATACATGTATTTGCTAAGTTAAAGTTCTAGGTGTATAGGTTAGGTTTACTTGTAAGGATAATGAGACTTACTGAGCTTTACGTTTTCATTAATAATTCTCGAAAAAATTGCTCCAGGAGGAAACAGCCTGAGGCTTTCTTTTAACACCATTTCCAAATATTTAAATTTAAATATGTCTTCAGGAACGACTTCGCGATCACTGTCTCCTAAGATACTGTAAATCTCTTCGTAGACTTTATCCTGCAAACATATTTGACGTGCAAAAAAAATTTTAAAAAATACGATATGCTAAGAAAAAACTATTGAATTACTACCTGGATATCTTGATGCATGGCAAGTAACAGAATGCAAAAACATTCAGTGATGGCACTGGTATCGCTGCCCTGAAATTATAAGATGTTTAAAAATTTGTGCATTGACAGTAGTAGTCAAAAAAGGAGGGTGACTGGGAAATATTGAGCCCCAGTGACCTTTTTTTCAATAATTTATGATCTTGCAAAAATAAAATGTGTTTTTAGTGATCAAATATAGTGCGTGTTACAAAATCAGCCATGCCACAATCATTTGGGTGCCACTGAACTTACCCTTTTTTTTGTTTTTATCATATTTATATGGGAAATAATTTTTCTTGGATTTAGCAAATCGAGCATCATTTTTTTTTTTTTTTTTGTTAAATTGTTATTTATGTAAACGTTGAATTAAATTGCTCGTAAAATATAATATGACCTTTCGTAGGCATTACACACGTGTAATAATATTGTACGTGTCTCTTACTGCGACTGTCATCGTTATCACTTCATCCTTGAGATCTTCGTCCGTAAAATCAGCTCCTTCGTCGTTCAACTTGAGCAACTTGTCCAAGAACACCTTTGTCGAATTCTTATCTGTAATAGCATTTAAATAATATTGTATACATGTAACACATTATATATGGTCTTTAAGTATATTACATACTAAATTATTGAATTATTTAAATATTGCATATTACTTTCTTCCGGAACGACTTCGTGAGACTTGCTAGTAGATTGTTGAGACTTTGTCGATTTGAATTCTAGTTTCTTATCTCTTATTATCTAAACAGATTCATAATACTCTAAATTAATGTGAATTATACACATATATTACATAGATATTTATATAAATTCATAAGCAGAGCCGCCTTAAGACATGGACCTCGGGTCCTCTCAGTTTCTAAAGGCCCCGATCATTTTCGTTTTTTTAGTTATTTTTTTTTTTTAATTATTATTTGCAAATTTTTTTTATTAACGATAATATTATTTAGCTGAATTACTAATATTAGGTAAGTATAAAATCAAAATTATATATGTTACTGATGAATATAACTAGGCACTTATCAAATTTTTGAGTGAGTTATGCAACTATGCAAGACGTACAAATATATTTCTATATTATTATTTTCAACTACATAGGTATTACTATAGTATTAAATTTATTTTTTTTTACATTTCATTGTACACGGGTACACAAATTCCAATTAAATACAAAAAAAATTTTTAATATGCAAATATAATATATAAATATACATATTATTTAATTTCTGAACATTTCGGAAAATAAGTAGGATTAAACATCTGATATTTAGGTTTCTGTTTAGATAGTTTATCTCTATTTTTCTCTAATTGGGGGTAAACGGTGATGTATCGGTTAATTTATTTATGGGTACACTACTAATATAATATACATATTAAACCTAAAAATGTAAAACTTATTGGTTATCAAACTATTTAATCAAGTATAATTTATTATTATCCACGCGTATGCATTCCAAAGGATTTATTAGGACATATTTTATGTCAGGATAATATTATACGTCACAATAAATCGCTTAAATATTTCACTACCCCCGAAATACGCATTAAGCCCCGGGGGCCTCGCATAACCCTAAGACAGCTCTGTTCACAAGTCGTTATCACATTAGATATTGTGCCGACTGACTTGCAACGAGACCCTGTTCAATTGACTCATATACACGTTCAGACCAGTCAAGTACGTGTAAACCGCGAAAATCTGATCGATGTACAACCATGGCTTCACGATGCACTTGCTCAGTTCTGAAACTCTAAAAACGTGTGGTTTGTTTTGTTTTTGTTTTTGTTTTTTTCTAAGCCATCTCGATATCATCTCTTAGGCTTAGCAAGAATATAATATTATTATAATTATCTGTTAATTTTACTTCTTCATGGCGAAGACGAATTCCGATAACGTTTGTTGATCGTTGAGGTTGTAACCCATCGCAGCTTCTATAGTACATAATATTAAGGTATTAATATAACATGAATCATAATAATATGAATACGAAACACAGTCAACTAGTCGTTGTGTGTGTTGCACACGATCGCCAGACAATTGTTTTGCAGTGTCGATCACCTAAAGCTAATACAAAACTTACGGCTTACGTTATTGAGATTACACGATATTATGTAATCCCAAATGTCGAAAGATTGTGTTTCGCCAACGTGTTTCGCAATGTTTTCAACTAGTTTTTTGTTGTTCTCGTTAAATACTGGGTACAGCTGATCCAAAAACTTTGAACTGAATATCGACGCTATGACACGACGGTGCTTTTTCCATTTGCCAACTGAAAATCAACAAGACCAAATTATTATTTCAGATACTACGTCACTATACCACAGACTTGTATTTATCCATCTGTAGGCCACTCTGGAAATTAAATCAGTAGTTAAATTTTGACTCAAAACCTATTTTTAGAATACCTTTCTATTTATTTGTTGTAATATAGAGCAGTGGTGACCAACCTTTTTTTATAGAAAAAAGGGCCAAGAGTATAAATTTTTTATTTAATTTGATATTTTTTTTTATTATTGGCATACATTTTTAGACTATTATTTAGACGATAAGAAATGGTAAATATTAATTTATATTACATTTTAAAAACGTTACATTTTTTTCAATTTTGCTAGAATTTTAACACCTAAAGTATTTGATCACCACTGTAATAAAGAAACTAGTTTTAAATGAAGAACTTCCCAAAAAAATAAAATAACTAGATGGTGCCAGATCTACGAAATAGTACTAAACACGCCTCTATAATAGTCGCAACATAAATCAATGGACTGACAATATTATTATTAACAGTGTAGCCTGCTTACGGCCCGTCAACGAGCGATACAATATTTGATTTATACAAATACTATGCATTCCGAATTTAGTTAACAAAATATTATTTACAGAAAAATACTCACTCGGAGCAGTAAATACACCTTCGCCCACTGCGTGTCTTATGATGTGGTAAATCATGCCTTTTTCTATGGCTTTGGAACTGTTTAAAACTATCTGCAATCAAAAAATACGACAAAAAGTTTTTTATTACCCGCCACCTAGTCGCAGCAAAACTCGAGTTCACACGTTTATTACGTAAAAAAATAATAACGATAACTTACTTGCACGTCTTCTGGCTTATAAACTCCGACGAAAAGAAATGGGCCTACCCACAATTTTACCGGTTCGTAGTTGTATTTTTCGGCCGATTCTTTAAAATTGTACATAATCTCTAAGGAAAAAAACACAAAAATCAATTTTAAAAAAACCATGATATGAATAGCGACGAACGGCCGTGCGCAAAACAAAAACTACAGTGTTTCACAGCTTTTCGCCTGAATCGACCTTTACACCAGTACAGTAATATAATACCTTTCCATTTTCCGACAAAATAAATTTCAATTCTTAGATTTTAGTAACAAATTATTGTAAGAGCTAATGTATCAAATTATGGAGATATTTTTTTTTTCAGAATCATTACCCATTCTCCATTAATAAGAATAAGAAAAAAAGATTACGTTATGGCAATACATATTATTGTGACAATATTAAGACAAATTGTTGTTATGATTTTTTTTTTATTTATCCACTTGCAGACGTTTTCTGTGTAAATAAATTATCTCTTTCGTATAAGGTAGATGATCTATTTAAGGGCCTACACTAATTGTTTCGAAAAGTTTCAATTTTTTTGAAAATAATGATTTCACATATTTTATCATTTCAAAATAACGTTAGTGAAAAACTTAGATTTCTCCTATTTTTGTAAGTTTCTTACTCTTTTGAACGACACTATACATTTTTAATTCCGTGTTACGAAGCAGAATATTATTCGGTGTATTTCAATACTACAAGGTAGTGATGTAGAAGTAAAGACCACACAAAATGTTGGTCCACTATTCCGCTCATAGAAACTTTAAATACTTTTATAAAGTTTTAACTGATAAACTACCTGTTCAAAATTTGATTTGTATAGATTGAAATACACCGAATAATACCCTGCATAGGAACATAGAATTAAAAGCGTATAGTGTCAATTATTAAAAATACAACGATAAAAAAAATTTTAAAAATATTATAATTGTTGTTCGGGAATTAACCGTGAAATGACATTAAATTATGTAAAACAAATATTTTCAAAATACGAGTGTAGGTTGCACTTAAATGGATCATCTGGTAGGTATAGTAAATTATACATTTTTTTGTAATAACTAATAATTTGATGAAAGTATACTCTATTGTTCTATACATTTTAATGTAGGCAATAATTTTCATAGTAATGAGTTGCCAAAATCTAAAAACTGAAATTTTTTGTAACGGTAAATGGAAGTATATATTATTGGGTATTATACTGGCAGTAAAGCGGAAAGGTCGATTTCGACGAAAAGTGAAACTCCCGGGGATTCTCACTCTCGGGGGTTGTGCTCAGATCAAAAATCGATCCTTTTAACGGGTACGTCGGTGGGCCCTTTATCTTGTCGGCGAGTCTATAGAATTGTCTGTACTGCCATCGCATGCGGCACCACAACACGACAAAAATCACGATAGAAGCGTAAACGTACAGTTCGATTTTCGACGTCGGCAAGGCGTGCGCTGCGTTGTGTATCTACAAACAGAAAAAAAAAAAATAATAATAACCGAAACTTTCTTTTTTAATAAATATGTTGTTCTCGGAAAAAAAAATACAAAATTAAAAACAAATATTTATTTATTTAAAAACCGTTTGATTTTTGTTTTAATAAGTATACGGCGACGTGAAAATATTATGTTGTTTTCTTACTCTTTGTGTTTCAAAGACAAACAGTGTATACCTACGATATTTTCCAAATCGATTCGCGCGAAATTATTACGACATAATATTCCTCATAAACGAAACATAATCGACGAATTCGTTTGTAAGGCAATTCTCCGCTTAAAGAATATCGCGGACGTTTCGATGAACTCGGCGCCGTCCACAAGAGCCGGAAACAATTTATTATTATATTATTTTTCTGGGTCGGTAATAATATTGAATATGACTATTTGACGACATCGATCACAAAATCGTCTCTGCGACACATACCGAGTAGTACCTGACAATATTGTGAAATAAAAATAAAAATTGTTTAACAAAAATCGAAACCGGCTGCAGTAATGATATACAAATGCTAATAATAAATAAATGCCAACTAAGACGACACAGTAAATTGACATCCTAGTCCACTGAACTGAATCACATCAAACATTACACTGACAGTCAGAAATTCCTATCGAAATACTCAGAAAATTTGAAGTGATCTTAACAAGACTCGGAATTGAACACACTCAAATCTCCCTCAGTTTCTTAACGGCCAAGGAAGAACCCTCAACGTGCACAGCCTGCTATGTCCAAGTCACCATCAATCATATTCTCTCTAAATGTCGAACATATCACAATATCAGAACAAGTTCCAACCCGTCTGAATCATTAGCTGAAATACTTCACAATCATCCTCAGTCAATATCAAACATCGTCGAATTCATCACAGCCACCAAACATCAAACCAAGACTTAAAAACCATTTAGAATAATTAGAATAAGTAGACATTTAGTTAATTAAACCACGTGTTAACAAAATGGCCTATGTGGCTAAAGATCTTTTACCAATGAAAAAAACAATAATATTATTATATTTAGACCTGTGTATCATACATATTATTATAATAAACAAAGGTGGACAAGTTAATGAAAATAATTAACTTTAGTTAAGTCAACGTTTAAACAGTTAAGCTGTAGCTAAACAGTTAGCAAAGATAAAATCAACTCTAAATGTTAGACTTTATGATTTAATTTAATTTTTAATTACCCCTTGGGTCATTTGATAGCGCGACTTTCAATTTTATTAAAATTATAACTAAGTATTGTGAGAATAATGCATTTTATCCTATCCCTTCTTAATACACTCACTGCCTCTATAATAGCCTGTAGTGATTAAATTAATAAAGTTTTGAATAAAGTTGATGATACGTATTATGTATAAACATGATTTTAACTTAACGTATAATTTTTCAAATCAACTGGAAAAAGTTAAGTTATTAATTTGGATTTATTGACTGATCGATTTCTGCTGCAAGCCTAGTTATCTACTCATACAATTAACTGACTAATCGAGTAAAAAGTTAACAACAAAAAAATATTAACTTCACTTCGACTTCTCGACTACCCAGGTTCGTTAATTTCCACCTTTGATGATAATATTCTGTGGAATAAATTATTATTATTATTATTATTATTACGACGAGGTGGTAAATCATGTACTTACGGCCATGCTCATTTGCGCAAACATGGTGTGCGACGGTCTCGACGATGACAGGAACGATGCAGTAATAATGCAAAGCGTCGAAAACTAAAAACCAAAAATATATTTTATCGTTCTTATACAATGTCACAACCGAGGGCAAAGGCGAATGCATATTATACATTCGCCTCGGCGCGTCGGACAGGCACTCGCCAAATTCGACGCGAATTCCATTGTTTTCGCTACGGTGTTAATTAACAGTGCAATATATCGTTATAATCATTATTATCGTTGCCGTCGTAGTATTGTGCACGATGCGTTTTGATGTTTGATGTAGCTGATTAAGAGGCGCGATGTATTGCAGATAAATCACTGTGAAACTGTCAAAAGTACCTAATCACAATATGATTGCCGTTTTCGTTCGATTATCAATAAAAAATATAAAACAATTATTGTAATCACACAGGCTGTTTATTTTTATGCTGGTTGATGCCGTCGACGGGTGTTGACAGTATACGATATATATATATGTATATATAGGTAGGTAGTTTTTTTTTTTTTTTTATTTGAAGGAATCTACAATCTATACATGGTTTTTTTACAATAAGTAGGTTTGGTGAATGACAAGTAAAAAATATAATATGGGTAATTAGATTAGGGAAGATACCCAGTGGTAGCACCCTATGAGGTAGGTAGTTAAAATCGAAGATATTATTATGATTGCTATACTATTTTATCCGTCAATTGTTTGTACTATTTCGACATCGAGTCCAACCGAATTCATGCTCGCTTGGACTAACTAACAGAATTGAGTACTTGTTGAAATGGTAAAAAAATTATTTCGCCTATAACAAAGTCTAAGCAATAAGAAAAACCAAACCTAACAGGGTACTGACTACTGAATAACAATAAATGCTTACACAGTATTTATCTTTAATAAGAAATGCATCTATTCAAATATTGATTTTTAGACATTTTAAATATTCTTGTTCTAACTTAACGTCACCATTTTTCAACCACTATGTTCTTTAATGCAATTTTAGAATATTATCCTGTATCAGAGTATACTTTGTTTTTTTTGTTTTTTATTGTCGATGTATTTAATTCTAATTTCAAATGAATAGTTTCTGAACCAACAAACTTAATTTACGAAGTATGTCTATGTTAACAAAAAGGTGAAAAGATGTGGGGCTATGAGAATTTCAAAATAGTAGTAATTAATATTGAAGTAGATAATAGCATTAGCTAAAGTTTTTAAAAACTAATAATTAAATAGCTGGTACTACCTATACTGAAGATTACGCATTTTTGAAATTGAATTTAAAACCAATATTAAGAAGTTTAATAACAATCCAGAAACTAGGTTTTTATTTAAATTTTGATTTAGATAGGTACCTATTATCAAAAACCATTTTTTTAACGGTTTACAGTAAACAAAATAATTTGGTTAGGTTAGGTTAAGGGACACTTTTCAAACATTTAAATGGTACACAATATCAGAGTGTCTAAAATTATGGGTTTTAAGAACCTATAATTAAAAAACATAAAATCAGAATTCATAAAAGGGGAGTATGCTTTGTGAATCACTCAATCACCATATTATAATTATATGGTATTAATGTTTACAGTTTTTCCATTAAAAAAGTTGTAATTTTTCTAAATTGATTTGAACAAAACGCTTCAACGACAATGGTTATTACTTATTAGCTTACAGTTATTTAATTACATTGTTTTCTTTTTATTTTTAAACAATATTTTTTTGATATTTTGTTAAATTAAATTACGTTTAATATAATTCTGACATTTTCAAAGAATTAAAACTTTGGTGTTCGCTTCTTCGCCGGATTTCAGGATTTCAAATAACTGCTCAGGTAAGTCATTTTCTTTTCTAAGGTCTTCGTATTTTAAACATTCTGTTAACATATGTTTAACTGTTAAAAGTTGTGTTTATTTATCTTTATTATTTAGTTTCCTTTTATCGTTATTACCGTCTTCGAATATAAAAATTATAAATGCTAATATTAAATTGTAATACACCTCAATAATAATGATATTTATTGAGTGTAACAAATTATAATTAATTAAACGTTTATAATTATGACATTTGAATTATTAAAGTGGTTAACAATAAGTAATAAAAAATCCCTGACATGTTATTGAATAATATTTATAAATTACAAGAAGATTTTTTTTAAAAAAATAGAGGAACCCTGCACTCTGTAGCCTGCTATATAGTTGGTTTATTCAGTGCACCTCGTCGTTAAGTAGGTCACTGTGATGGATGACATTGTGTTAAATTTGAATTCCATAATATAGCATAATATATCATATAGCACACGAAAAACAATTAAGTACGAGTGGAGACAGTCTGTATTCTGCCTATATAACTATAAGTATATTTAATTATATACTTATATATTTTATATATTTTATATATCTAATTTATTGCTTAAATATAGAATTCCAGTTTTCAAGGTTAGGTTCAAATTTCCGATTTGAACTTTAATTGTCTAGAAAAAATGTAAAAATGTATTTTTTTTTAATTTTTGATTATCAGTAACCTAAAAATAGATTTTTAACTGCAAAATAATTTACAAATATTGATGATTATGTCAAAATTAGAACTTCGAATGCCTATAGAAAAATTTGTTTGACCGATATAATGTATTTTAAATATGCATGTATAGCTATAACAACTACTTATATGGGGTTATTTTATTTTATTAATACCTTTAAATAGGCTGAGATTCGTCTAAATGTTTTGATTATTTCATTGTATAAAGAAAATAATTATTATTTAAGTGGAAGTAAAATATTTCTTGTTTAAAGTTTCTACAATCAATATTATTTAAATAATAACTAAATAACGAAAATCGGTCGAGGATAAAATGTTATTAAATTAATATCCAAAATAATCAAAATTTGAACATCAATCCTTCATAAGAAATTTAAGTATTTGTATGCTTAACTTTTTTTTAATATCCAATCATAAAATGTTTAAGAAATATTGTAATAAATTATCAAACCTTAGGTGTTAGAATTATAAATGTTATTCTACAAACAAATTTTAATTTTAAATACATATAAATTGTAACAATAATGTTTTTTTATTACTGAGAGAAAAACTTATGAAGAACCTGGTATTAAATGATTAATTGTTTTTGGTTTTTACCCAAAATACATAAATCAAGAAAAAAAATTCGACAGTTTAAAAATATATATTATTAATAGTTCAAAAAGAGACAAAATATTTTTAAAATAATATCATGTCTAGCAAATACCAATATGAATATTCTCAGGGGAAATTTTGTCTCTACAGTTCTTCATTTTTAAATTATAACAAAAAAGTCAAAATTGTTATTTTTACAAAAACTGGTTTTGAGTAAAAATTCTAGTTTTTTCTTAATTTTTTGCAGATTTTACTGGACAAGTAAGTACTGGGTATTTTTATTCTTGAAGTATACAACCAACTAGCTTAGCAATTTTATTTTAGAAACCACCTTCAAAAAATTAAACTAAAGCATTTTTACAGCTCCGGTGGGTGATAACAAACAAACCATTAGACTTTCAAACTATTGGTAAATTAGCAACACATTTTATGGCTTCAACCAGAATCTAAAATCTAAAATATTTGTTACTCATTGAAATTGTTTTTAAATTATTTATTGTTTCGGTCCACCACGGTTAATCCATTTAAATACATGTACCTACCTAAGTACGTAGCTTAGATATAATCGAACAACACATATTGTGGCACAAAATTATTTACAAAGTAACCCAACACTGTAAATTATTAATAAAGGGTGTAACCAAAACCGCACCGAAACTCAGCGGCTAATGATCTCTGATTATCCTCTGGATGTACCTATAGACTGCTCTAAAGTGAAGAAATCAATCAAAGTCTTAATTAAAACTTGTCGATTAAGTGGAAACTAGCTACGCGCAATATTCGATTCCTGTGATAATAATCTACGATCAACTTACTTCACTCAAGTAGGTAGCAAATTGTGCACACTGAGCGTTTTGTACTGTCGCAGTAGCGCATTTTAAGGAACAATGACGGAAATCGCCCTCCTACACAAGTATTTTCACAAATAATATCTTATAATAATAATAATAGTTTCAGGTTCTTCTAAATTCAATCAGCAAATAATTAATTTGGTTTTTCGAGATGTTCGTTCAGATGAATTTCTACTTGCATTTTTTTTCTCAGTTGATACACATTATACCAAAATAGAGTAATTTTACTATTTTAGAATGTCAATCATACGAAATTATAATATTATTATTATTGTTATTATTATTGGCTACCTACATATCCACGTACAAATAAATCTAGATGTGCATGATTCTCTGCGAAATAAATAGTTCGCAATTAAAAATAAATAATATTATATATTACGTTCCGCCAGTCATCGCACAACACACACACACACACACTTAAATACACATCGCCTGGATTCAAACTTACAATACTTTAAATTGTAGTTTCTGCTGCGACAATCATTTTCCAGTAACTGGTACCTATCTATACAATATTAAAGTTCCCAAAAACTATAAAAACGAGAAATACTAAAATCCTATACACGAGAGTAGAATATAATAAATTACATACCTAAGTTAATTCTACAACAAATGATATGTATAAATTCCTTTACGAATATAAAAATGATGTAACTATTTAGGCAGAGCTGTATTTAGGGAGGAACGTGGTGTTAATGCCACCAGGACTGTGTGTAATTCCTTATTTGGCAAAAGAAATACCTAGGTTAGTTCCAGCACCAATATTGTACGCTAATAATGTAGAATTATTTATTTATGAAATGTATTTTGATATTTTTTTTTAAGACATTATATTATCATCAGGTTGATTACGACTCACTTTATCCCCCCCCCCCTTCAATGGTTAGGTTACATAGATAAACGCTCTCTAATATTATATTAAAGCTTAACTAAAAAATTGGTTCTGCAGAATGAAAATTTGGGATGAAGTACGTTTTGTAAGACTGTAACAACTGACAACACATCTCGCTGTAGCATCATCTTAACGTCTCTAATTCTATCACAGCATGTAATATGTTATTAATGTAATCAGCTGATGTACGAGTATAAAACAATTAAATACCCAAAGTTTTTTTTAGAAATAAGAGTGTGCACCTATAAATTAATAGGTGATTATATAAAAATACCTTTTGAATATTATGTTAATATTAATTAGGGGCTAAAATCACAAAAATGTAATGCTTTTTTATTTTAAGACGCTTTCGAGGGGACATTCAACAAAAATATGATATTATATTATAATTGCCCATCTATAATATACCAACCATAATGTGGAATTTGGTTAACTCTGCAAAGATACGGTGTAAATATATAAGTATAGTCGTTACATTTTTTTAATATTGCACTATAATATTATTGCAAACACAATATATTTATTATGACCTATGGCGAGGGTGTAAGCCCCAGGCCCTTAAAAGCTTCAACACCTCGATCATATATACAGACACTTTATGTACTTTTGGCGGACTTTAAAACCAGATAAATCTTCGGGAGTACCTACAGTATATATAATATTGGACCTCGGAATGGAGTTAGGGCCGAGCCATATATAGAAACGTATTGGTCAACGTTTCCAAATAATATAAATACGAATTACTTGAATTTATGTCCGCAAGACAAAACGCCGCGTAAAAGTACCATTATTTAGATTTACTATCCTTTGTATTATATATATAATGCCTCGTGGATTCCAACATCGTAGTCTTTCACAATAATTGTCGTGTGTATATATAATATATATATATATATTTATAAACTCGGGGCACAGAATGGTTGTTGTGGTACGAGTTAAGTGAGGCAAACTTCTATATAGTTTGGAGGAAATTATTACGAAAAGTAACAACTTACATATTATTATTATTATGCGAACCGTAGTGCAGCAGCGCTACAAGACTGCGGAGAGGTGCGTAGGTGAAAGTTCCAAATGTGACGTTTGTTTTGAGTCGTTAACATTTTTATAAACGTAAGAAGTAAAAAATATTACACAAGTCATGCGTATAAAGTCTGAACATTTTACTTTCCAAAATAAGGAAAACATTTTTGAGAGGGTGTAAACTGTAAAGTGGTTTCACCGGCATATAGTTATTGCGTCGTTCTACCTATATCGTGTAGTAGGAAGGTGCCTACTTTCGAGGCATGTACACAATTTAAATCCTAGTACAAAGTAACATCACGGTTGGGTCAAACCATTCAATTTGATCGACATCGAACTTGACGTTTACAAAAACAATAATAATTAGTAACCCAGGCTTCATTTATAAGAAGTAAGAACATATAAGTACCTAATATGTATGACATCTTAAAATTAAAGTTTATTTGACTTTTTAAGCAGATGAAATATGGAAAAAAGGTGGACAAGACGTGGGTATACCGCTCTGCTGTGCTGTGTTCATCGATCATGTCATTATAATGGATGTGTTGTATTTGATTCAAATGATAAACCATTGCATACGAAAAACGATTCTGACCTGAGACGTGTCGTCCTTGCATACTATTACAAGATATAAATAATCAAATGTAATAAATAATTCAAAACGAATTAATAAAAATCAGAAATATCTCATTGGCTACGGCTGTGTCGTATACCTTCTATTTTTCGAAAGGTACCAAAAAATGTAATAATCCACAACTATTTGAATTACCTTTTATTATTATAAACAAACACAAAAATATGAGACACAATCAAACATATATGGGCCTCGCTGAAGGGCCCACACTGACCTTCCACCGCGGTGCTTACGTTCTTAAATATAATTTTACAATGAGCTGCCTCAGCTCATTTGCTTCATTGGCCTATTATTAAGAATACTATACATTTTTTTTTGTTTAACTTAAATTTATGTGCCCCAAACTGGTTAGCACATACGACAGCTATAGATAGCGTTACTGCAGTTTTTTTTTTTTTGTTTAAGATAGGGATTTCAAAATGAAAGGGAATCTTCTATTACAATTTCTAATGTTAGCTATGGAAAAAAAACTTTTATGAATTTCTAACTAAAAATAATTTTCAAATTTTCGGGATTTTAATGAATTTCGTTAACATTTGAACTTTAAATACACATAAAAATAATCGTGCTTCTGTATTTTTAATATTTTATCTAGCATTACATTCCAAGCTTCTTTACAAAGTGAAAAATTTTTATCAAGAACAGTTTTAAAAAAATTTACAAAATTCAAAAGATCTCTCAAGAGCTCAAAAAAGATTTCAATAATGTTTCAACATATCGGAAATTCAAATACAAATATTTTGTGAAAATCTCAAGTGTCTGCGTTTATTCGTTTTTTAAATACGCAATACGCAATGAAAATAAAATCTATTATTCAACAATATTGGTTTTGTGTAAAAATTACAATTTTTTTGTTTTTCTCAACGCTTTCTAAAACTATTGTATTTTCGATCTCTCAAAAGTATTAACTAAATTCATTCGTATATCAAAAAAAAAATGTTGATGTTGAAAATTGGTGCATTTTTACTACCCCAAATGTTGTTGACGGACAGAAAAAAAAACACACATCATTGAAAATACAATACATTTATCGGCTACGCTCAAAATCTAAAATTGAAAATGCTGCAGTTCACCCCCCCCCTCCCCGCATCTCAGCCACGATTTACCCATTTATACTTGAATGTTTGATTTACAAATCAGTGCTATACATATTAGTTTGATTTTATATCAATCATTTAGAATCAATCATTTTTCGAATGAGTTAAGAAACCTCCTTAATACTGGATTCTAAGGAAAATTGTATAGGCAACTTCTTATACATTCAGCAATTAGCCTTGTCGTTGTATTGATCGTAAATGATCGTTAATAGTAATGTCATCCGCATAGTAGTACACGGAGAGATTTCTCACCCACACATGTCAGATAACAATTTCGCGATAAAGAAAACATATTTATTTATCCCTCAAACATACAACTGTAATTTCAAACAATACGTCACAACGATTACATCGATTTGTATTTTGAAAGAACATTCTAATTTTCCACAACATGTAAGAAGGATCAATTTAGGCGCATGTGTATGATATTTTAGTTAATTAAATATTTAAGTTTAAAATTTTAAAATTTCGCCAAATTTCTTAAATTAAAACAACATTCATAGCAATCTAAATTGGAACAGTCAAAACTGTGGCTCGATCGTCCCCTTGTACGCATTACGGGGGATTCCGAATATTTGTTCGGAATAAAAATAATTGACGATGTACCTATGTATCGTTTGAATAATAGAAACAGTCGTTTTTGACGAAAAAAAGCTCATTCGTGAGGCCCCCCTTAATGTTGTTTAAAAAATATCTACCTATGGTATACAACTAGGTCCATCTTGCAATTTATTTTTGTAGCTACGAACTTTATGTAAAAATTGGTGGTTTTTAAATAATTATTGTCTTCAGTACTGTTTTATATATTTAATTTGATATCATTCATTTTTCTCGTATTCACAGGTGCATAGAGTGAAATAATAAAGACTTCACTGCTGTGCCAGCACTAGTTTTGGCGTATAGAGAGCGCTGCAGTATTGAGAACTGTATCAATCTTTTGTAAAATAACGTGGAATATTGTGCTGATTATTTTATTATTAAACTCAAAACCACTATCTATACATTACATTATTATTTATTTAAATTAATATTTATGTTGTGTATAATGTACCTAACTGTGACATAATACGCCCATCAACAGTTATCGTGAACCAAAGACCAAAAACCGAGTGTTCTAGTGATTAAAATAATAAGATATTATACCTACTGACGACTTCGACACATCTTAATAGTTTTGTATAGTGGCAGTCTACGCGAACTAATTATTCGGATAATGGTTTACAGTGGCCTAACTTGGGGCGAGTTTCTCGGATGGATTAAAATACAATAATACAACTGCACCTAATGTGTCTACAAGTAAAGTACGAGAGGAGGTAACGTTAAAATGCCCAAAGAATGATTTAAAAGACAATAAATGAATAATAACTCTGGGCGTGTAAATACTAAAAAGCAGTCCTTAAAGTTTCGGTAAAATCGTAAAATTAAAAAGATATAATAACATGAAGTTGGCACTGTTCATAATATAATGTATACTAACCTACTTTAAGTGTACCTACCGACACAATATTAATACTTTGATGACTAATTACAGTAATTATAATAATTACACATTATTGCACTCTGTTAAACTATTACCTAGCAATCGTGTGACCAATGATATCTGTCGAAAATATGTCAACAATTTTAATGTTTGGCTCGTAATGTATTAGTATTATACACGTATTATGTCATAGTAAAACATAAGTCATATTTTTGTGCAAGTCAAACTGTATAAGTCAGCTTGTCTCCCACTCCGCTCGGAACGGTGAGCCCGCGGGCTATATCGAAGGTGCTTCAAAATTTCCCCCCACCCGGGAACACTCGTGGTGGTTCGGCGTCCGCACTCTGCTGCACGGCAGTCGGAGACTTATTACACGTTGTATAATAATGATATTCCTAATGGAAAAAAACGCTAAACACTACGGCGCTCTGTATGCGCGTGGCTCTCTGCGCATATATATATATAGTAAAATACAGCGGCTTCTGACCTTGCAACGAGTATAGTATGTAGCCATGTAGGTACTACTCGTGACGTCGGCGACGGCCTTCGGTCAACGTACAAAAATGTATTATATTTGGTAGATGCATCTTAATTTGTTTTCGTATACCTATATTATATATTTATAATTTTATAAATGGGTTCCAACGCCATAGGTAATGTTTAAAGTGTCAATTTAACATCAAAAATTAACAATTTAATACTTAATTATGCAACGATTTTTACCATTTATTAATTTTATACGCCTAATATTGTATTCTAATCAGTGTCGGCGCTAGGTATTGTGGAGCCCTGGACAAGGTATTAGCCATTAGGTACCCCAGAAGAGTGTAAAATTCTAGCTTTTTTTAAATCAGGATTTAAAAAAAAAATATTGTTTTTCTTCAAATTTTAAACATTAAAAATAATAATATTATTTTTTTTTTTTTAAATCGAGGGGCCCTGGACATATGTCCCATTTTTCCTCCACTAGTGACGGAACTGATTCTAATAATACATTAGACATTGAACTATACTAAATTACATTGATAAGTAATTGATATTATTAAAAATAATGTCCTTTGCAAATCAAGATTCCACGAAAAATAAATAAAATAGTAAGTACTTACATATTTTTGTTTTGAATAAGGAATATCAATTATTTATCATTTACTAATATAGATATATTAAAGGTATAGTTGACAGTAGTATATCTAAACATACATCAAAAAATAAATACCAAATTATAACTAACGTGAAAAAACAATTGCAATTCAATACTATCTGTACATATTCATAAAGCGTTAATTTTTGGTTTTTAAAATTATCAATTTCTTTTCAAGTTTTTTTTAATCTTGTTTTAACCTGAGAGTTTTTGGAAGATTGGGAATATTTTTAACACTACTATTTATTTTAATATAAACATCTGTTTGAAATATTTTGATCAAAATTTGTAAAAATGTAATACTTACTTATTGAGTAATAATAGTTTTAAACCAATGAATTACAAATAACTGATTAAAATATTTTGGACAATATTTTTAGTTTCCGACTTAATTAAGAAATTTAATTTTTATGACAAGTAAATATAACGATATTAGACAAATCGTCATAAATTAATAAAAAATCTTCGTCTTTAGATCTGGTCAAATCTATATCATTTAATGTTATATGAACGTCAGACACAGATTTAGGACTCGAAGAAAGAGATTTTTACGAACATAATAAATACTATTTCATACTGCGGTGACTTAGGATACAGTAAAATCAATATTAATTATGTGGTTGTTAATTTCTGTTAAAATAATTTTCCTACGACGAATACTTATGCTTTTGACAGCCACACGCCTGCATGCTGCTGTTACATTCGTCTTACAATAGTTGTACGTGCATTGTTCGTGATTATGCACATCTATAAAATATAAAAATTGAATTTTGCAAAAACAGTTAATTTGTTTTATATATTACGTAAGTAATAAGTATCTTTATTAATATTATTCAGTATTATAATTTAATATTATAAATTTAATAAATATTTTTGCTGCGCAGTTTTTATTTGAACATCGCCACCGTTCAACATTTTGAGTCGAAGGATAGACCAATATTACTATACTTATGGTCCTTGTCTACAACCATTTGCTTCCCTCTTTTGCTTGTCGTAAACTCCATACTCAATTTAATTAAAATAAACAAAAAAATACAGACAAGAATATTATGTTAATAGACAATAGTGTATCGTCAAGAATGTCTGATAAAATCACACTACGATCGTTTTTATGATTTCTTCGATGATTTGATTTCCGTCAAATATCTAACGATATTCGATAACGGAAGTACCTTACTTATTAACAACTTATTAAAACATAATAAAACTGATATAGAACTTGTTTTCAGTCCCCCATCTATACGCAATAATACACAGAACTTATAAAAATAACAATTTAAGTAAGTCTACATATCTTTGAAATATATGAATTAAATACCAAGTCCAAAAATGTTTATACAGGTAAATTTGGAGCAAATAGGCTGTACCCAAAACGAATTTTTTTTCGGGCCTCAAAATGGTAATTCCCAAAAAATTATAGTCTGTTTGAGACAAAAAAAATTAAAAATGCATGTATGAAAACGGGCTGCAACCCATTTGCAAGCATCGCCCATTTGGTCGAATATCTTTTTACACAACTAATAAAAACAATGTATTTGGCCGAGTTCCTTATACTGTGTTTGAGCGAGTATGATAGGTACAATGCAAAATATAAATTATAAAATTATAGAGATTAAAATCGAATATTTTATAATATATTTTATCAACCTAAGTGTCATAATAACTATGGCACGAATATCACAAATTGAGTGAACATCGCGGTATGAAACGTAAACTCGTTATAATGTTTCTGTAAGGTTTTAAGTGGGATTTTCAATCAGAAAATGATATTTTGATTGAAAATTATAATTTTAGTTAATCTAACCTCTTTAAAAACTCAACTTTTCGTTTATCCGTGTACTTCAAAGACACCCGTTAGTCTGTCAAAATGAAAAAAATGATAAAATACTGCACAAACGCAACTCGGATATTAAAAAACCTTAGTCCAAAAATATTACCTATATTAAATTGCCCCGACACATTGCAATTTTTATAAACTCACCTAAAAGCAAACCACCACCCCCCTCCCTTTGTAAATAACCTAGGATTTTTCGTATTATCTACGATGGCATATTACATAGGCGATGTGCATATATTATACACTGAGGTGCAACCATATGACGTTTAATCTATATAGTGTTGTAATTTATAATTATTGTTCAATGGTTCTTACCAAAGTCTGCAGTTGAGATGGCCCGTGAACAATTTCCAGATTTACAAATGTGGCCCTTCAAAAATATTTATTGGTGACCCCTGATACAGAATATAGAGTACAGTATATTCGGCGCTCATTGTAGGCCCAGTTTGAATAAGATTGTTGAAATTTAATGACTGGAGTGGATTTATGTGTTCAACCCCCCCCCCCCATCGCCTGGAAAAATTTCTAGGCACGCCCCTGCTGACTATATACATTTTTATAATACTATAGCGTATACGTCTCGTGTAGTGCAGTGGTATACACAGTTACTACTTACTACCTAGTTAGTCGTTGATTTTTATTTACGCATCATGACATTTTTGTACATCGTTGAATTATACTTATTATTGTATTATGTATATCCGATCTTATAATTATTTACCTTCAGCTTCTATTTATTTGTGTCTTCAACATAGATAAATATCACGACCGTATGACTGCCTATGGGTATATATTATTATATTAATACTAAAGTATGACTATAATATAAACGTAATATATTAATATTATATACAACTGGACTGCATCAGGGACTGTATGCGCACAGTAAATATTGTAGTAATAAGTTTTGTGAGCGATGAGTGTATTTACGTACATCGAAAGGTCATATTTACATGCCACCATTGACGTCATATATATATTTAATCATATCTACCTTTCGTACAACAATCGAAAGTTATATCCGAATAAGTAATATTAAACGCGGAAGGTTGATATTGAAATACGATATTAATATACGTGCAGGTTGCACAAGCGTGCTTACAATTTTTAGTGGAATACTAGAACGCATAATGTCACAAAACATATTAATTGCAGTACATAGACGTTGAGTACCTATATCTTGATAATGATTATTGGGTTAAGATCAAGTTCACATTGTGACATTGTGTGCCTATGTATACGATCTTCTGAGGGGCATGAATGTTACACAGAACGCAAAGGATTATGATATGAATGTAATATTTTTATTAACCAAGTTTATACATATAGTTTTAGATTTGTTTTGTTTCTAGTATTGGGCTACTTATGATGAAAAACCTAGTATTAAATTGAAAATCCTCGGCTATAACATTTTACTAGTTTATACATACCTATATTTAACTATAAAATGATGTTCAAATTTTCATGATTTTGAAAAATGTTGTCGAAATTAGAACTTTAAATGCTTATAAAGAATAATCACAAATGTGTATTTTTAATATTTTTAATATTTTATAGTCTATTGCATAAATATTATTGTGGCATAGTTGCTGAGCTAATAGTTATGACTAGAAGCTAAATTAAAAATTTTAAAAATTAAAAATTTTAATTTTAAGTAGATATAATAATAACATGCGTTCTTGAATTAAATTTCTAAGCTTTTTAACATAACTTGTTATTGATATTTATAGAAAAAAAATAAAATGATGCCCATGTATAGAAAATTACATTATTTAAAATTATATTATAGGTATACCATTGTTTAGTGAAAACGTCAAGTAGGTATTTACGTTTATTCGTTTATAAATAACCACAAAGTTAGTAAATTGTTTCATGAGAAATCGTTATTTTACACGTATAAATATTTAATATCGTCAAAATTTAAACTAATCAGACGCTCATCAAAATTATTTGTGAAATATGATCAACTTTTTTTTGTAATTCCAATAATAGCTACTTATTAGGATTTAAGAACTTTCAACCTATTATATTACGTTTTGTTTTCAAACATTTTTACGCCGAATCAAAAATATAATCATTCTTAAATCGAAAAAAACTAAGAAAGTTAGAATAGACAATTTAAAATACCTATAAATATAGCAACAAAAAAAATTCAAAATATTTGAAAATCATTTCATACCTAGTAAATGGAACTATAAATATTTAGTTAAAATGTCAAATTATTGCAGTTTCCAATTTTAGAGTTGGCAAAAAAATTTTTTTTTTCAAATACTGGTTTTGGTAAAGAATCTTCGTTTTCCAGAATATTTTGAAAAGGACTGATCGTTTTGTTTTAATTTTGTAATTGGTCACGTTTAACTCCCAAAAGTACCAGCTAGATTCAATTTGATAACAGAAACGACCACTTGCAAAGTTGAAAGTCGATGCATTTTTAAATCCACAAAAGGTGCAGTTGAAACTAAAAAAGACAAAAAGAAAGACACACATAATTATAGAATATAAATACATTTATTGCTCTGCTTAGAATCTAAACCATATCTTCATTAATATTATATTATATCATGGCAAAGTCAAATTTTTAAATAATACAATAATTAAGGTCAACAGATGCAATTCAAACGCAAGTAAAGAAGTCGATTTCAAGTAAACTTCATTATACGAATTCAAAATACATAATATTTTCAGAAATGGTATCGGATAACTAGGTTAGTCGGTGGAATTGGCAAAAGATTGATACTGCGCGTTAGAAAAAGAAGAAAAAAAACCAACAAACAAACAAACAAAATAATTAATATTCGTGTAGCGCTCCGCTAATTCTTTTACACACTATATACACGTCTAATGATCACTATTGCTGCGCACACATTTGCACGACACGCACGCGCACACTTAGAAAATCGCCTATACACCGAACTAATTAAAAACGGTCGGTATCGAATCGTAACTGCGTTAATTACAACTAAATACTAATGAGTTCAGAGTTTGTAGGTAGTATATACATCCGACTCGGACATCCCATAATATAATGATATCGGCTAACGCGCAACCGCACGGCGATATGGGAGGAATGCGTGTGGTAGCCCAATATAGCTAGCGTCGTCTGCTGCAGTGTTCACCGGCATAAAATTCACTCAAAATTCGCCGAGGGCCATATCATTTCCCCTCCAGTCACGTACACCCCACCCCACCGACAAAAATATGATATACAAACGTTATGCACACCATTAAAGTGTCGAGGGACCGAGCAAAGCTCGTAAAAAAACTGAGTATTGGAATTAATACAATAATACGCGCGTATAGAGGTTGAATTATAATATATACACATAATATTATTACACAAACACATAATGTGTATTATGAACAAATTTCAAAAGCGTTAAATTATAATATTATGTGAACAATTATTTTCGCTATAACATAAATGTATAGCAAATCAAGAATATTCTCATTTAATTTTTGCAAATCAATAACTGATACAATTATTGTTATTGATCTGTTCAGAAATGTGTACCTATATTGTTTTCTCCTATTGCCTTCGAAATATTGAAATTGTTGACCATTTTTCTAATGTCCATATGCAATGATGTTGCATTATTCTTCGGTATGCTTAACTGCTAAATATATTTATCGATCTTTCTTGGGATATTGCTGAGTACCTATATTTTACACGTATACATACATATTTTGAAACAATCATAGGTATTAGGTAGACGTGTGCTGTATAGTAATTATAGTAAGCGGCAAGTGTACTTAAACTTCGTCATTGACTAAAGGTTACTGTCGTGGATATGGATATATGTTAAATTTGAATTCAATGATAAATCATGGTTTGTGATTAAAAACGATGACTCCAAGTGGAGACGATCTGTCAGCCGATCTTTCAAAGGATTTATCTATACATGTAATATTATTTATATTGCTATGGGTAATTTATTTGTATGCAAAAAATATGGTTGGTTGATCAAATTTTCTTTAAAAAAAATCGCAAATGTTAAATAGTACACACCAAATTATTACAATATTATTTCATGTGACAAGTTAATATCGACGTACCGTGGACTGGTGTGAAATAGTTTACAGTATAAAAAGATAAAAATGAATCATAATATTTTGAAAATGTCAATGCTTAATGTAAATAATAACATACGAAATTGTAAAAAGATTCAAGTTCCTGCAGCGATCGACTGATTTTTAATAATAAAAACATAGGTAATACGTATGCGTAAATAATTAAAACAATTATTTTTCATCAAAACATCTTATTTCCTATGGAAACTTAAACAAAAATGCCTATAAAAAATTGTGCATTTGTATTTTTTGAAGATTTTAATAACTTATGAGAGTCATTGTATCAAATTGTCAAGCCTAAGCTGTTGAATGTGAAAATCTAACTAATTTTCAACTATAAAAATATAATGTATGTCGCAAGTTTAAATATTTTACAGTTAATATTTTCCTGAATTACAACAAAAATCGTGGGACAACATTTTGACTTAAATCGCTCATGAAAAATGTTCGTGGCCTGTACCACGCTGAACTTTTATTTTAAATTTCCGTTAAAAAAAAAAGTTATTAAACCTAAATCTTATATTCAATTGTCAAACCTTAGGAGGTAAAATTAAAGATTGTATGAATTTTCAACTATAAAATAATTTGCAAACATTCGTTATTTTGATACATTTTAACTTTAAACGCTTATTGAAAAATTGTAACCATGTATTTTCGATATTTCTCAATTGTGATAAGAACGATTCGAGGTTTAAGTATATTTCTGTTGTAATACGTGTAGAAAAAACACTTCATTGCATATTATGTTCCGTTCAAAATGTCTAACAATAAATCAATAATTTTAATAATAAATAACAGTAAAAGAACCAAATTTTTAAAAGCACCGTTAGAAATCATCGGACTTTATTAAAATGTATTAATAAAGTATTGACCAATAAAAAATCCTCCGAAAAAAAAGACAAAAAAGATTCGCCCGGACAGGGACTCGAACCCTGGACCCTTAGGTTAAAAGCCTAATGCTCTACCGACTGAGCTATCCGGGCTGGTGAAGATTTTGGTGAAAATGAATGTATATAACTAGTTCCCTGTTAGGAGTCAAAACATCGCAATTGTTGTGAACAAATTCAGAAGTTTGAATACATGAAAAATATAGAAATTATACAGCAATTGAACGGATTTTTTAAAAGCTCGTTTTTTTTTTTAAATAAAAATTATCAGAATGACAATATTAATTTGTTTAAACATTTACGTTTACAATTACCGACGTCCAAAGTGCTGGCACCTGGCAACAATGTGTAATATTTATTCGAAAAGCGTTAATTTAATCTTTTTATTCACTCATTTAATATTAAAGTATAAGTATTACACCATCATTATTCATATCATTATAGTCGTAAAACGGCTGGTTTAACCCAGCCCCTCTCTATAATTTATAAATTAAACAGTGTAATGCCCTCCTTGGTCGTATTTCGTAATCGTAATTACTAGACCACCAAACGGGCCAATTTGAGGCGTGTGTTTGACTGGGGCAAAAATATTATTTTATAGTTGTACCCAGTGGCGCAAATAGGGGGGGGGGGGCTCTTGGGGGGGCTTAGCCCCCCCAAAATAACTCAAAGCCCCCTCAAAAAATAATAGTATAATATATGTATGTTATTCTTAATAAGTTATTTTTACCGGTTTTATTTTTTTACATTGTTATTAAAATTTTTTTCTTAACACTAATAAGACAATTGCTTTTATAAAATAAAATAATATTACAATAAACAATATTACTAGACAGTACTACAGTAGTATTAATGTATTATATAATAATGTCTAAATAATATTATATAATATAGTTATTATTAAACAAAATATGAACGGTACAACTATGGTGACGGTGAGGTCTGATAAGTCACGTAGACGTAGGCCAATCGCTAATAATTGGGAAAACCAAAAACATTTTTAAATAGCTCCTAATGAATATTATACTGGTTTGTTCGTGTATCATATTTATACTAATATTGTACTGATTAGTGATCACCGGGCACCGGCATAGTCGGCACACAGACCCAGTTAAATGTTGTCCAGTTCACATTTCAATCTAACCGTTTCAGTCATTTCATTTTTGAACTTTTCAGTGTTTCACATAGGCACGTAACGTACCGTACCTCGTAATATCGTGTGATCTATTATATAATTGTGTACCTAGTATAATACTTATATTATTTATATTAGTATATACATTTAAATTCGTTAAAGAAAATGTTTAGTATTTTTAATAAAAAAAAAAACTCTAACGATCTACTAAATGTGTTGGAACATTCGCCTAAGCCTTCGTCTGCAATAAATACTGAAAGTATAATTGCAGATAAAAACTATGAAGAAAACGATTTAAATGATGTGCCTATAGATGATGAACTTGATTTGGGTAATTTAAGTTCAGGACCACGTCAGCCAATATTAAAGGTAAGTAGACTTTTAATTACAACTTCTATATTATATATTAATATTATAAATATGATTTTCAAAATTGTTTAAAAAGGAGTATCCTAAGACAAAATTTGGAAGTCAAAATCGAGGATTTACACCTTCTCACTTTAGTGAGTTTAATTGGCTCGAATATAGTATTAAAAAAGATAGCGTGTTTTGTTTTCCATGTCGTATTTTTGGAACTGCTCGTCAAACGGAAGAAACATTTACTATTATAGGATTTAATAACTGGAAAAAAGTAAGTTGCACAACTATTCTTATTAAAATTCTAATAATTAGTTTAAAGTTGAATTAGGTAGGTACCTATGTTTTTTAAACTTAAAATAAAATGAAAACTAAATTATGTACCTATTAGGTAAAATGATAGGCATAATTATAATTATAATTACAATATATTTTACACAATATTTTATCTAATTGTCTATAGCTTTGTGGGTCAAGAGATTCAAAGACCAAAAAATCAAAACTAAGTTTGCACGCTTCAACAATTAATCACATTAATTGTATGTCAAGATGGTTAGAATATAAAAATTCTTTAAAACAAGGTAGTATCATCTCCAAATTATCAACAGCCAACAAGGAGCACATTGACAAAAATCGGCAGTATATTAAATGTTTAATTGACATTGTTATATTTCTTGGACGGCAGGGACTTCCATTTAGGGGTCATCGTGAAAATGATGATGCTTTAAATAAAGGTAAAGATAAATAAATAATATTCTTTATGATTATAATGATTTGATTACCTTTAAAAATTAAGTATATTTCAATTTCTTATTTAAGGTAATTTTAAAGAGCTGTGCATGTTGTTTTCAAAACATCATATTGAGTTTGAGAAAAAATATATTTTCAACTCAACTAATCATACTAGCTGGGCCATTCAAAATGATTTGATAAATATTTGTGCTTCATATGTGAGAGATAATATTGTTTCTGAAGTTAAAAAGTGTGGCATGTTTTCCATTTCATGTGATGAAGCCAGGTAAATAAAAATAAATATTTTTAAGAATGATGCTTAGTTATTTTGGAACAGTTTAAAATAATAAATATTAATGTGTTTGAATACAGATCTCATAAGGAAGAGCAAATGTCCATCTGTATCCGTTATACAAACAATTTGGAGGTGAAAGAACGTTTTTTAGGATTTGTTGATGTATCATATAGTCAAAATGCTGATGCATTATATTCATCCATTATCGACTTTTTACATTTTTGTAATTTATCTGATATTCCAATTGTTGGCCAGTCTTTTGACGGAGCAAATGTAATGTCTGGTCAGAAAGGAGGTGTCCAAACTAAACTTAAGCAAATTTATCCATACGCTATATACATCCATTGCATGGCTCACAAATTAAATTTAGTGATTGTGGACACATGCAAATATTTGAAAGTAATCCTATTATTTATTATTTGTTTGAAAAATGTTTTATTAGGTACTTTGTACCAATTAATAATTTATAATAATTAAAACCTTATTTTATTTATTTAGGATCTTAGAAAATTATTTAATGGACTAGAAGCCATATACGTACATTTCTCATATCCTTCAAAAAATAAAAAATTCAATGAAATTCAAAATCAACTTGGTTTGAAAAAAACATCATTAGTTCAGTTAAGTGAAACAAGATGGGCTTGTCGTTTTAAAAGTTGTAGCTCAGTCATACAAAATTATGGTGTATTAATTCAGTCTTTAAAAGAGGAAATTGATGCTCAAAAAAATAAAGATGTTGCAGAAGCAATTGGTATTGATTTATGTAGATTTATATAATTTAATGGTAACAATAATTTATTTTATTATTCAGTGAAAAATATTGAACTTATATTATTTTGTTTTAGGTATTATTTCAACAATTAAGTCCGATGAATTTGTAATATATTTATTCATATTAAAGGAAGTTTTACAAATTATTCATATACTATCAAACCATTTACAATCAAAATCAGCAACCCTGGGCAATTCTAAATCTTTAATAACTGGAGTAATTACAACTTTACAAGAACATCGTGATTCTGAACAACATTATACTACACTTTGGAATGAAATGCTTGAATTTAGCACTAAATATGAAATTTCTCTTGAAATTCCTTTGAAATGTAAAAAAAAAATATGAAAATACTGAATTAATTTATACTTTATAATTATTTGTTTATTTTGTTATAGCTGTACCGAAGAAAAGATTACGAAAAGAGCCATCTCAACTCAAAGATTTTGTTTGTTTGTCAACAACTAGTGCTAGTGATGATCATACTGCAGATATTGTAGAAACGAAAAAAAACTATTGGCAAAAGAAAGCTTATTATTGTATATTAGATACAATGATAAATGTTTTAAAAACAAGATTTTCTGAAGAAAGCCTTCAAGTAGCCTCATCAGTAGATAATTTACTAAAATTGAATTTTGAAGGTTCTTCATTTTTAATTGATCATTACAAGGTACATGTAAAATACTTATTATTTTTCAAGTATTTAACTAATGTTTAATATTTGTTCAGGATTTATTTGGAATTTGTAATCAATCACTGATGTCTGAAATGTCTGTTTTAAGAAACATTCTGGGTGAAAACTCTAGTTTAGAGGAAATAAAACAGCATTTAACATTATATGATGGCAAAGTATTCCCAAATTTTTGTAAGATGTTTCAAGTAGCTGTTACTCTTCCTGTAAGTACAGCGACCTGTGAGAGATCATTTTCCACTATGCGACGTATTAAAACATGGTTGCGTACTTGTATGAATCAAGATAGGTTCAGCAATTTAAGTATTATGAATATAGAAAAAGACATTCCTATCAATAATGAAGACATACTAAATATTTTTGAAAAAACCGAGAGACGTATACAATTACATTAAATATATCTATTTATTTGAGTAAATATTTCATGTTATATAATATTATATAATATATATATAAATGTACTATGTATGATACTAAACTACTTTTAGAATTGAATAAATACAGATACCATTCTTAAAAGTATGCACTTATAAATTATAATTTTAAAAAAAATGTGTTGGGGCTTGAGCCCCCCCTAAATATTTTTCCTATTTGCGCCACTGGTTGTACCTCCATACACACATGATTTAATTTATCTTAATTTATTTTATTTATTTATTTATCGATAATGTAGTTCTACATAAAATAAAACTTTTTTTTCTTATCTTTTAGGAGTATTTTCTCTAGTCTTAAATTTAAGTTTTTTAGATTTGTTTAGTTTGTTTAATTTGTAGTTTTAAATCTCAAAAATCTTATACATTTATATTTTGTTATTTTTTATAATATCTAGCAGTAATCATAACTCCCTATCTCCAGCACAAGCTGCATAAGCTTACAGGAGGTTAATCAATTATTGTTCAATTTAATGTTGTTGCATAAAATATGTTTTGTTTTCGATTTCGATTTCTTAAAAAAAAAAAAAAAATACATCGAATTGTATAAACTATACTTGTATAGTATATACAACTCGACGTTTCCATAATGGTTTCTTATCAATTAATTATAATTAATGTGAAACAAATATTGTGTTGCTATCTTAAAAATATTTAAAATCACTTTGGCAATGTCACAGCATCAAATTTTAAACTTATGAAGGTATTTTTATCAATTAATTATATATTAATACCTATCTATCGTTTTGCTAACGTCTGAAAACTTATGTTGAATAAATGAATGAGATGTTTTATACAAAAAAATCATAATAAAAAACATGTTCGCATTTGTGTAAAATATACTAGGTATTCTGTATAATAAATTATTACAGTCCTGCAGGCATCCTGCATTCATTTCTGGAAATTACATATTATATTTTTAGTTCAGCTTGGGACACTATTGTTCAACCATAGTCAAAGTTATACTTAGGATAAATTTAAACAAGACTAACCTTAATACAATTTAGTCTGAATAGTACCTTATTACCTATAGTCAAATTTTTAATTTTTTACAGATGGGTGCGATAATTGGAGAAAATTGTTGAAAATTACCTACCCAGCTACAACATATAATTTGGAAAATTGTCTATTATATTTTAAAAATGTAAAATCATGGTCTAAGTTGGTTTACGTGAATGCTAATATAGGTTTTTCATAAAAAATAATGAATGCTCCGCGTTGTCAATATTGAGTAGTACAACATGGGGCGGGCAAACAAAAAAAAAATAGAAAGAACGATTAATATGGTTCAAATAATCAAATGCAACAGAAATTAATAAATCAAACCTTAAATAAAAATATAAGAAAAACGATTCTGAATGGAGACGGTATGTCAGTCTTGGTTTAAGACATATTAATACCAATATATCTGAGTCAAAATTCGAATTTTAAATGCTTATAAAAAAAAAATTGTGCCTATGTATTTTAAATATTTTACAATTACTAATGTAAAAATATATCAGGAGCCTTGCATTAAATTTTCAAGCTTTTTCGCCCAACAAATAAAATTTTATTGGTATTTATAGAAAAAAAAACTAAGAAAATTGACAATTGACAATGTCCGTAAACATCTCAAAAAGAGTCAAATTATTTTCAAAATTTTATCGTGTTTAGAAAATGCTAATATCAACATTCAGTGAAATTTTCAAGTATCTACAGCCATTCGTTTTTTAATTACAACAAAAACAGAAAATCGTTACATGAGAAATCGAGTGAATATCAAATGTTGTAAAAATATGAATTTCAAACGCTCATAAAAATTTAATTTGACTTTCTTCTAAAAATTTTTTTTTGATAAAGGTAGACAAACTTATAAGGAATCTTGTATTAAATTTTAAAATCTTAGATTTAAAAACAAAATTTTTTATGAATTTCTAACTTAAAATAATTTCCAAATGTTCGTCGTTTTTACGTATTTTGTCAATATTTGAACTTTAAATGCTCATAAAAAAAAAACTGTGACTAAGGATTTTTAATTTTTTTCATCTGCCTTAGAAACAATATACTAGGAGCCTTGTATTAAATTTTAAAGTTTTTTTAACCAACAAATAAAATTTTATTGATATTTATAGAAACAAAAACTAAAAAAATTGAAAACTGACAATGTCCGTAAACAGTTCAAAAAGAGTTAAATTATTTTCAAAATTTTACCGTGTATAGAAAATGCAAATATAAACAACCTGTGAAAATTTCATATATCTACGTTCATTTTTTTTTGAGTTACACCAAAAACCAAAATCGATTTTGTTAAAAATCGATTTTGCGTAAAAATCCCCGTTTTTCCTTAATTTTTCTTTTGTTTTTCAAGTCACTTTTGAAAACTACTGGGAAATTTTTACTTTTGACCCCCCAAAGTACCAACTAGATTCACTTTCCAATCAGAAAAGTTGCTGTTGGATAAAATCGAAGCAGTTTTACTGTCCTAAAAGGTGATGACAGACACAAAAAAAAAACAAAAAAAAAATAAAAAAACACACACATCATTGTAAAATCAGAACATTCATCGTTCCACTCAGAATCTAAGAGGGTGTGAGTGAGTAACGCTCTTCCGTACATAAAGTGCCTAAACAGTCACTGTAATCAGGCCCGTATTTAAGGGAGGGCTCGGAGGGGCAATTGCCCCTGGCGGCAATATTAAAATTAGGTTTAGGGGCGGCAAAATATTGAAATGGGAAAAAATGTAAAATTTATTTGTAGCTCATTTTACCTAGTGAGTACAATACGAAAATATAATTTATAATTATTACTTATAATAAAAAATAACTATAATAATATAATATTATACCAGAATAGATTGTGAATGTAGAATGTACCTAATAAAGTACATTTAACAAAACTAGATTTCTATTACAATCTGTTGATATTGATATAAGCACTGTAGTTAGTTTGTATAATTCGTTAATTGAATATGTGCAAACTTTATGTTCAATGTTTAATGATTATGAAAAGTTGGCAAAAGCTATGTTTGACAATGATGACTTAATTCCTGACTATGAACACAAAAATAGAAAACGTAAGAAACGCAATGATGAATCTATTGAACCAGATGCTATTTTAAACGGACCCGAAAATTTCAAAATTAATACCATTTACATTATTTGTGATAATTTAATAGAAGAACTAAAAAAAAGAAAAATTTCTTATGATGATATAATATCTAAATACTTATTTTTCTTAAATATTAGTGAAAAAAAAACCTCAGAAGTTCGTGATGGTGCAAAAAAATTAAGAAAAATATACAAAAATGATTTGGATGAAACATTTGAAAACGAGTGTGTTCATTTTCAGAGCTTGCTTAAAACTATTAAAAACCCTCCAGCAAATATCATTAATATGTGTAAATTCATTAAAGAAAAAAACATAGAATCTATTTTTCCTTATGTTTATGTTGCTCTCCGAATGTTTCTATGTACTCCTGCTTCTAACTGTTCAACGGAAAGATCATTTTCCACTCTACGTAGAATTAAATCATATTTAAGATCAACCATGTCATCAGAAAGATTGAACAGTTTAGCCATATTAAACATAGA
Organism: Myzus persicae; assembly: GCF_001856785.1. Taxonomy (NCBI): domain Eukaryota; kingdom Metazoa; phylum Arthropoda; class Insecta; order Hemiptera; family Aphididae; genus Myzus; species Myzus persicae. The sequence goes on along the minus strand of NW_019100582.1, from coordinate 105,761 downwards.
GTCATCTATAACCAAAACGATTGATTACGATGATATTATTAAATCATTTGCATCAAAACAATCTCGCAGAAAAGTTTAAGAAAAGTTATGAAGTTATAATTGAATATTTTTATTTTTTAAGTTGTTTTATTATTTTAAAGAATGTTTTAAAAATATATTGGTTATTATAGTTATACCTGAGTTTTATTTTATATTAATGTACCTATTTACTACTACAATAGTGTAATATCATTAAAGTAAATTTTTTTCTTTTTTTTGGGGGGGGGCGGCAAATTTTATGTTGCCCCTGGCGGCAATTTTTGTAAATACGGGCCTGACTGTAATGGATGTGTTAAATTTGAATTCAATGATAAAAATCACTGTATACGAAAAATAATTCTAAGCGAAAGTGGAATGTCAGCCCAAAATAATACAAAATATATTTTATGATATTATTGTGATTTAAGTAGTTTATTGCACTATTAGCCATTAGTACTACAGTAGATTAAATTCATTTTTTCCGAAAAAAAATGCATTTGAAAATGTCATTGTGAATTTGTGTGTATAAAATATTATGATATAGGTACCTACATTAAAGTTTCAAATACATAATAATAATATTTTTTAATAAGAACGAAATAACTAAAATCGTTATTCTTGATTTAAATATGTAATTTCATCCAAATTTGAACTTAAAATAACTATCAAAAAAACTGTGTTAATATAATAATACATTTTTTAGACTTTTTGGTTACAGAACTAATAACTTGTGTACAACTTGGTTTAAATTTTCGATCCTTACTCCTTAGATAAAAGTTGAGCAATTTATAAATACCTATTTGATTAAAAAATAATTTGTGAATTTTCAATTTGTTAAATTTTGTCAACATTTGAACTTTAAATGCTTATAAAACAAAATCGTTTCAATGTATGTTTACTATTTTTCAACTGCTATTGTAACAATATATGAAGAGCCTTATATTACATTTTCACGCTTTTTGACGGAAAGGAAATACAATTTTATTGACATTCATAGAATGAAAAACAAAAAAATTAAAATTGAAAATGTCTATAAATGGCTCCAAACGAGTCGAAATATATCCGTTTTTCCTTATTTATTTTTTTGATTTTCCAAACGCCATTGAAAGCTAATGGGAATTTTAAATGTTGACCTCCTGAATGCACCAATTACATTAAATTTTCTACCCATTTTTAAAATGTATTTTTATAATATCGTATGTACACACAATGACATTTTCAAAACATTAAGATGAATTTTATCCTATTGAGCCTATAAGTAAAGGTAGGTAATACCATAGTGGTACCTATAATATAAGAATAGTATAAAACCAATTACTACAGAGTTATCATATTATATTATGAATTATGATATATTAGGCTGACGACCGTCTCCGCTCTGAATCGTTTTTCGTTGCAAATGATTAACTATCGATTTCAAATTAAACATCTCCATTACGGTGAATTATTTACCACTAACTAAATGATGAGGCGATGCCTGCAATCAACTCTAACTGTAAAGCAGATCGGTTAACTACGTACCCTTTTTGATTTTATAAATTCCAAACTGTAAAACTAAGAACAAACATAATTAAGAAGAATGTACTTACCTAACCTAAATTATAGGTGGATTTACTTTAACCAGTTAAATACTAAGAAGAATATAATAAATTATATATGTTATGGGCAATGTGTAGGTGGTACATTGCCCGGTCAATGTGGTCTTATCGAGGCAATATTAAACGCGATTTTTTTTTAACCAACTGTTATTATTTTTTATTATTATTATAAATTATAGCCTATTTATAGTATTGATTTTTTTTTAAACAATAATTATTAATTTTATTTATATATTTTATAAAAATAAAATGATGATACTTGTTAATTTTTTTTGTTTTTCCATCAAAATATTCGTATAATATTATGATACACGAATCAAATAAATAATGATTTTTTTTGAAAAAAAATCAATACTATAAATAGGTAACAATTATTATTTAGTACAAAATTCTGAGTGTGTACTGGGTACCTGATTTTTACAGTTTTTTCTTAATTTCATTTTTCATTGATTGGTTCATATAATATGATAAGACATTGTTATTAATGCACATTTTGTACACGTAATAGCTTTTTATGAACAACGAATGAACCATATAGACAATGTTTTCAAGCTTGATACTATTTATTGCGATGTAATCTGTACTCTGTAGATAAAGAAAAATAGAAATTGACTACTCCGCTCGTTCATGTGTATGGATTAAATATACTTTGGACTCTTTGGAGGTAGGGAGCAAAGTCCGCCGCGACAATAGAGACAGCCTACTACATAATATATAATGTAATAATAATTGTAAGACGCAAGTAAGTAAATCTACTTGATAACTGCACCATACTTGGGAGACTATAAAGTACCTGGGTGTGCTTGCTTTAAATTCCAAGCGGCAAGTGACGAACGTGTTGGTTAATTTACAATAATATTGAAATGAGGTGTTTTTTTTTTTTTTTTTGTCTCATACTTTCAAGAGCAGTAAAAAACTTAAATATTAAACTTTGAAGATAATTTCTAGTAACAAATTGGATCTAGTTGATTCATGGGGGTTAGGAAGGGGGTCATAATATTTAAAATAATTTGTTATTTCTAAAATAAGTAAGTATGTATTATATTTTTTGTGACACTAATGTCATAAATTGAGCAGCCATATTTTGTAACCATTTCTGTCATAGATATAAACTCAGACGAACTACGAAATACGAATTACATACATTATAAGTTAACCGTTGTAGGAGATCTCTGGTAGGTTAGATTTTGGTTTTCACTCTCGTAAAAGTCTAAACTGAAGAAGACAGAATGCATTAAGAATAAAAATAATTGTTGTCAATAATAAAGTATTTTTAAAAGACGTCGATCGTGATAGTAAAAATAACGAAAATGATGGGTAGACTCAGTAGCACTACCCGATTATTTTTGTTATTCTTAAATTGATAAAAAACTTTTTAAAAAAAATGGATATCCCGTACGAGTCCTGAATGTCCGAAAAAAATGCAAAAAAATTCGCCCGGACAGGGACTCGAACCCTGGACCCTTAGGTTAAAAGCCTAATGCTCTGCCGACTGAGCTATCCGGGCATATGGTTATTTTAGTATTATACGAGTATATACATACACTGACACGGGTAACCGGTTGCCGGTAACCCGAGTATTCAATTTAAATACAACAGACAGATACATTAGACATATTTTAGTATTCCTCATATATTAGGCTTCAGCTGTTTTGTTAATTGGTGTTTTAAAATAAGGCTTAAAGTCGATGCTTTTAAATGTCGAGTCATAACGTTCACTCTTTCTCGTACTCCTACACTTTTTGACTTTAATATTTGAGGTATGCAAATTGTACGAGTTATTGATAATCTTCAAGTTGATGTTGGTCTCACATTATCTAGAACCCTTAGTGTAAGTACCCACATTGCAATGATTTCCAATAGAGTGCAGTTTAAAGAGTTCATGGTGCGTCTATCAAAAGACTTCAATTAGCGAAATCACTAAAATCTATACAATATAGGCGCGAATAAATAATCTTAATTTGTGGTTATGCCGTAAAGCAAGGTGATCAAATAGGTAGGTACTTATCAGTTATCGATTACTCCATTACCTAATAGGTAGGTAAACTTAATCCTGTTGTATATTAATGACGTTGTGTCGTTGTTTATTTCGTGTTCGTAGAGGGATCACGATAGTAATTGTCCTGTTTTAGATTCTGAGCGAAGCGATGTGTGTAGGTATTGATTTTAATATTTTATAATAATGTGTGATGTGTGTGTTCTTTTTTGTGTACCTATCTTATAACTTGTATACGATGTATAGGAAAAAAAAAGCTATGAGCCTAACTATATGAGCCCTTTAAGGGTGTACTGTTTCTGGTAACAAATTTGGTCTAGTTAGCACTTAAGGGAAGTAAAACGTATTAAGTAGACACTTAAAACGGAAAATTGTCAGGTATTTTCAAAATAATCAGGATAAACAAAAACTTACCAACACAAAAACAGTTTTTGACAAAATCAGTTTTATTTTTTTGGTAGTTATTCAAAAAAAAAATGATCGTACAGCCTTGACATTTTCACCAAATGTTCATATTAGTAGACATCGCATAATTTTCAAAATATTTGGGATCTTTTTGTACCTACTATTTGAAATGTATTTATTTACACTTTATAGAGCCGATTGGTGGCTCTAAGAGTGAAAGTTGCTAGATTTACGATTTACATAATGATGAATGATTTCAATATAACACTCATACAATAGTTTTACAGAATTTTTTTATTTTTAACATGATATATTTATGTGTTTAAGACAATAGTGTGGTTTCAAATTAAATATATCTTATTAATTGTTATTGTGTACCGTGTACAGTGTACCTAATATAAATTATAATATTAAATACAATTTCGTAAAATTTCATCATCATAGCCCACAGGCACAAACCAAATTTTACGAAATTTATTCTTTTAATTTTGAAGCAAATTTCTAAGCACAAATTATCCATTAGAATATGTATATATCTATTACATTTTTAAGTCAACAAATAATAAAACATAAATTAATTAATATTTAAATAAATATGTATAATAAGGTTCAATTTTGTTTATCTAATTTGGCGAAAAAAACTAAAAAAAACTTATAACAAAGTTGTGGTTAACATATTATGTTTGTGACGTGAGATTATGTGATGAGCACAATGTGTCATGCTTAAAAAAGGTTGAAAACCACTGCATTACAGGAACTATTATAATCAATGACAAGGTCCAGCAGAGTGATTATACCTACCTACTTGCCCACTTTTTTTTAATACACTTGAAACTATAAGATTGTTTACTGATTCTGAGCGGTTTTTAAAGGTTTGAGTTAGACGGTACCTACCTAAAGAAACACCCATCCATTCCTTTTTCAAAAATAAACAATGCATTTTAATTAGGGAGGTCAGTACTTATACATATATACAACAATATACATATTATAAACGTCTAATAATACTTTAATATTATACTTCGTTGCTTTTCCGATTCCATGCGTATATAGTTAAGGATCTTGCCATGCTGTTTTTGACTCCAAACCATATTATTTAAGACCCAAATTAATAAATTAACAAATAAAGCTTTTTCTATGTTTCCCATACCAATTAACTCGAATTCGAATGACTCTTTTATTACATTGAATGCCCTATAGTAAATAGCGCAATGTTCGATACTGGTGCAATGAGACCACAAGAGTTTTAGGTGGAATAATTACGCACAAACTGCAGTGTCGAACTCTAGTTTTTTGAATGGAGGAGGGGCTTGAAAATGAATAATTATTCATACTTCACAGTTGCCACAATTCACAAAATTAGGTTTGAAAAATAAAGTACATATAGATGTGGCTTTTCTAATATTCTTACTGATATGAAACATGAAATGTATGCACAACATTTTTTTTTTAAACTTTTCATAGTAAAAATAATAATGGGCAATAAAATGCAATTGTATTTTGGTTTTGTAAAGTCTAAACATTTTTACGTTTAAGTGAGATGTTTGAAAATTGCTGAACAACTTCAACTCACCTATCAATATGTTTTGTTCTTTTTTATGTACTTTTTTTAATTTTGGCTTTAGCTAATCCGTGGTTAAGATTTATATGATGAATATACGTCCTTGGCCCTTATTGCTTTGAGTTTTCGTTAGTTTACTATACAGTTGAAACTTGAAAGTAAAAAAACAAGAAATAATGACAATGCATTTATAGGGGGGGATTTAGCCCGTTGGCCCCCCCCCCCCTGCAGCCTATGCCAATATACAAGTAAAATACAATATATTATACCTAATATAAAATGGTATAATACCAAAACGACGAAGTTTGCACTTACATCCACGACACGCAGCTGTACCTGTATACGAACAGTGGTGGTGGGAACATTGCGAAGATACAGTCATACGCGCAACAGTCGTTTGACCGTCGCCGACGAGATAATTCGTGTTATTTTTTCATTCATAGAACATGTTACAACATTTTGCGTCATAACTCGCCGCACTCGTTTTCACTATTATCAGAGGACGCTTGTGTAAAACGCGTGCGGACAAATAACGTAGAACTTTGATAGATAGTATTGTAGAGTGCATTTAGTATGTCAGTATCTACTATTTACTATTTACTATTTACTATTTACCTATTATCAAATTTGAAGGTAAAAACTTGGTCTGTGTTTTCGAGTGGATGTTTTACCATTATTTATAGGTACGATAATTTGCCTATCATCGGACATGGCAGAACTGGGGTGGTTTGCGTTTGGACGAGTTTGTAAAAATTTCACTGTGCTGGGAAATTTGGCGAAATGCTTTTGGACGAGTGATTTTAAAGGGCATACGTAAACTGCGCCCAAATTTTTATCTATGTTAAAAATGTATAATGTAAATTGCGCTCAGTTTGTAAACTATACGAAACTTTTAACTCATTAGTGTAGATTCTACGATTGTATACTTTTTCAATCACATTTTATTTTCGTCCAAAAACCAAATTAAAAAAAATTAAAATAAAAACTGGTACCTATTAAACTTAACAGTAAATAGTACAAATGAACCCAAAATTCTCAAACCAAAAAAAGTCAAAAAATAACAAAATTTAATTAATAAATATTTTAATGGTCAAACTCCAATTGACGAGTATGTATCAACGATATGTTGTTATTTGTCCTAATATTGTACTTTTTGAAATTACTTATATATTTTTTTGTTTTTCAATTTCATTATATTAACTATTCATATTATATGGTTGTAATAAATTGAATATTTGAATATAAATTAGAGATTGAAATTTTGCAATTTGTTGGCTTTTGTAAAAATATAGCTATTTATTTTAGATTTTGAGCTATGAATATATTGATTTTTCAATGATGTGTGTTTTTATATTTATTTATTTTTTGTCCGTCTTCGCGGTTTCTTGCAGTAAAAGTGCTTAGATTTTTTTTAAAAACAGCGTTTCTGGTAGAAAAGTGAGAATGTAGTTGGTGTAATTCAGGTTCGAAAAAATCGATTTTGGTTTTTAGTATAACTTTGACAAAAATGACCGTAAATATATGCAATTTCCACTGAAAATATGTGTAAGCATTTTCTATACACCATAACATTTTCAAAATATTTTGATTTGTGTTGTATTGTTTATAGGCAAATGAAATTTTCAATTATTACCTACCTATTTGTTTTTTTCAAACCCAAGTCGATAAAAAAATTTTCACTCGGTCAAAAAACTTGAAAATGTTATACGAGGTTCCTCGTAAGTTTTTGTTTAAAAAAAAGTTGAACGTACATCGATGATAATTTTTTATGAGCATTTTAATTTAAAATTTTGACAAAATTCGTAAAAATCACGAAAGTTAGCAAATTATAGTTAGAAATTCATACAAATTGTTCTTTTTATATCTAAGATTTAAAAATTTGATATAAGATTCCTTATAAGTTTGTCTAGCTATATCAAAAAAAGTCCAAAATTTCTACCAAAATGTCAAATAAAATTTTTATACGCATTTGAAGTTGAAAATTTTACAACATTAGATATATTCACTCGATTTCTCATGCAACGATTTTCTTATTTTGTTGTAATTCAAAAACGAATTACTGCAGATACTTGAAATTTAAACCATATGTTTATATTATCAATTTATATATTTGATACAATTTTAAAAATATTTTAACTCGTTTTAAGTTGTTTAAGGGCATTTTTCAATTTTCAATGTTTTTAGTTTTTTTTCTATTATTAACAGTGAAATGTTATTTTGTGGAGTCAAAAAGCGTGAAAATGTAATACTAAGTGTTGATATATTATTACAATAGCAGTTGTAACATATTAAAAATACATTGCAACTATTTTTTTTTTTTGTAAACAATTAAAGTTCAAATTTTGACAAAACTCATCAATCAAATTGGAAATTGAAAATGATTTTGTAGTTGAAAATGTACATAAACTATCAATTTTTAAAGCTAAGAATTGAAAATTTAAGACAAGGTTTCATAAGCAGTTTTTTCCATAACTAATAAATCTAAAAAATATATGAATACATGTATGTAAATATATGTTATTTTTTACAGACATTTGAAATTTGGACAAAATTACATATTAACACAAAGAATAACGTTTGTCAATTTGTTGTGATGGGGTTCCACAACAGCCCAATTTCACATAATTATTTTTAATATTTTACCAGCATCACTGGTAACAGTATAAAATATCCTAAACTGACATACCGTCTCCAGAATCGTTTTTCGTATATAATGATAATATATCATTGAATTAAAATTTAACACCATCCAGTTCAGCAACCTTTTAGACACCTTGTGTAGTAATGTACAGCAGAGCGACATCCACTTACCCGCTTTTTTTTTAATTTTACCATTCAGTTTACAATTTTACATATCAACTTTTCACACTTGATCAAAATTAGGGCACAGTTTAATTGTGTGATTTTGTGTTTACGTGTACTTTAGGTGCAGTTTACAATCGACGATTTTAAAACATTGTAATGTGCTTGGGCATTCGGGAGACTTTAATAATATCCTGTGATGAGTTTGCACTGCAGTATTTGATCAATTAACTCATTTCAACAAACACGATAAGTAGTCGAAATAATGCTTCGTTTCAAATTGAGTATTTTCAAAATTGCAGGGAAAAAAATTAAGGAACATTTTAATCAAAATTGGTTTTTGACAAAAGATTTACCGTACCCATGTAATTTTCACTGAGTAAATATATTAGCATATCCTATACTCTATAGCATTTTCAAAGTATTTTGACTCTTGTTGAGATATTTTTTACTTTATACGCATATGCAATTTTCGATTTTTATTAATTTTTTTTTTAATATTAAAGTCGATAAAAAAATTTTTGTTCAGTCGAAAAATTTCAAAGTTATTCAGTTTTTACAAGGTTCTTCATTAGTTGTTGCTAGTGGAATTAAAAAAAAAGTTGAACAATAATTTTTTACGAAGGTCTAAAGTTAAAATGTTGACGAAATTCATCAAAACCACGAAAATGTGTGCAGTTATGTTAGGTTCAAATTTGGATGGAACTACATAATATGTCATATTGAAACCAAGAATTACGATTTTACTTATTTCATGGTAATTAAGAAATATTATTATTGGGTACTTTTGGAGTACATTATTTATTTTATACACACAATGACATTTTCAAATGCTGCAATTTTTCGACAAAAATGTATTTAACTTACCGTAGTATACTAATGCCTTATAGACTATAGTATAATAAATAAATTACTTTTATTATATCAATGCCATAAAATATACTTAGCAAAATTATATGCTGAAGACCGTTTTGCTCAGAATCACTTACAGCAATGAATGATTTGATATGATTGAATTCAAATTTAACACATCTATTACAGTGACTTTCTTATGACACCTTTAATGTACAGCAAAGCGGTTACCCACTTACCCATTTTTTTTATATCTGCTGTGTACCTACATGATTAGTAGTCGAAATAATTCTTCGATTTTCAACTTCTTACTTGAGTAACTTTTCTAGTGGGAAATGGGAATGTGAATCTAGTTGGTGCCTTCAAAGGGTCAAAAATCCCACTAAGTTTCGAAAACTTCGGGAAAAACAAAAAATAAATAAAGAAAAACTGGAATTTTTAACTCAAAAACAGTTTTTACGAAAATTGATCTTGGTTTTAGGTGTAAATCAAGATATTTTGACTCGTTTTAAGCTATTTATAAGCATAAGAAAATTTGTTTTTAAAATTATAATCGATAAAAAATGTTCGTTCGGCGAAAAACATAAATATTAAATGCAAGGTTCCTCATAAGTTGTTATTAGTGAAAATAACAAAAAAGGTGTTAGTAAATTTAAATTAATTTTCATGAGCAACTGACTTTAAAATTTTTACTTCACATAGTTTTAATTTCATAAAAACCATTTTTCAAAAAAAAAAAATGTTCAGTTCTTGCATAATCTCAACCCGACGATACTGTTCCAACAAAAACTGAAATTTATTAGTGAACTAGTAACATAGGTTCATTTTCACTGAAATAATCATAAGCCCGGATAGCTCAGTCGGTAGAGCATTAGGCTTTTAACCTAAGGGTCCAGGGTTCGAGTCCCTGTCCGGGCGAATCTTTTTTGCATTTTTTCCTTCTGAAATCGGTAATTTTTTGTCTATAATTCATAGAATTGTTCCTTAAAGACGGAATTTTAAATACATTTTGATTAAAATTTTTATTTGAAAATATTACACGTCTAAAATAATGAAGATTGTTTTCATTCACTGTACCGTTTCAGTGGTGTGACGTGTTACACAGAGCAATGCGATAATTTATCTTGGAAAATATTACGCATCATGAAGAAATCATGCATATAATTATAAATTATAATACATCAAAAATGGAGAATTATTTTTAAAGCCAAATAGTATTTTAAATACAATTTAATCGGTTTTTATTTTCGAAAGTGCCTCGTAAAAAGTTAAATGGGTTATTTATTATACTGTTTATTACTAGTATAGTCGTAAAGCAAAATTGTTTATTCACGTCGGAGCATATTTTATTATTATTACGCAGCCTAGTAGCCACATAGGTATAAATGTATAATAAGCACATCTAGGAGGTTTTTATTTTACATACCTACAATTTATATTCAATAAGTCATAAGTTTCAAAACACGCAAAGTGCCATAAAGTATTAAAGTACCTCTACAAGGTGTTCATTGATTATAGATATACTGTCGTTTGTCATTGTACCTACCTGTTACCGATTATAATTTCTAAATGGCTAGGTGAGGCGCAGTCGTACGCTCAATCTGCGGAAACTTTCAGAGTGTACGTACCGCCCGACGTTGCTATAACTCCCGGATGGGTGACCACCCGGGTTTTTAGTAACAACAAATCCTTGCCACACATACACAAACACGTGTTACAATCCTAGTAATCCTACCAACATAAAAACCTACTAAATCTATATAAAAAAAACTCCCTAACGAACCACCCCACATCCAATAGTCTAGGTTGCTATATTATATTATCGATAACTACACCTATACCTATAGAGTTCAGAAACTGTCATGAAAAATTGTTTTCAGTAAGGATATCGAATATAAATACCTACCTATACGGATATATATATTCTACTAGGTTTTACATTCTACGTAAATACGATTTATATATTCTATGTACGCGGGTGTTCAAACCATCCTGCATTCCTGCTGTAACCCACAGTTTACCCTTTTTTTCCTGTTCAACCGACAGCAAAGGAGGCTCTGTTTTAACAATACTAGCTAGGTACTTCTATACAGTTTACCCTTACTACACGCTATTACATACTATTTAAAAAAAACCTTTCTCGTTTTCATCATAATTTACAAAAAATGTGTAATACGGGTTTACACAACCCGTCAAGTAAATTAGTGCCTATATAGGTACTAAAGTAAGCACGGGAAAGTCGAAAGTCTACAATCGGCCATCGGAAACAACAAACAGAAATATCTACAATATTTTTTTCTGAAAAGTAGTGACTGACTTATTATCTTTCACCAGCCCTTCGTTCGCGTAACACGTAGAAAGGAGTTATAGGAGAGCGATTATATTGGAATTGGAGCGTTATTATTTATTTTCTATAGACAAAAAACATAATATATAATTATACTTACTTATACAGTTATAATTACTAGCGTACTACAACAGTAAACCGATGAAATGTAAGACGTCTACACCTCCAAATGTTTATATTCGTTTGATCTATTAAATAAAGGTATTGCTCAAGAATATTTGGTAACATACAACCTCCGAGTAGGTTTAATAAGGTAATAATTATCTATTCACAACACTTTTACGGATTTGTATTTTTTACAAAGTGGCGACCTACGTAGGGCTCAAGCCCACGACACCGGGATTAGGTATCTTAGTTTTATGCTATTCCTGATATTAACCACTAGTACTTAGTACCCAACTCAGATGCGCCTGGTTCAACATACATTTGAAAACTTGTAGTACGATACTACGATTTCTACTGTATAAGCGATTTATACAGTAGAAATCGTTTATAATGACGTTTAAGGGAAAAAGGAAAACAGGTCATAATAATACTGATTATAGACATAACTACCGATAAAATTTAACATAAAACTTACCTATGCATTTTTTAGGGTCCTTTACTTTAAGGACATAAAACCCGATATGTTATTACAACCGTGGTCATTATAAACGATTTCTACGCTGTATTTATCGAAGAAAAAAAAATATAATATTATATTACAATATATGTATGCATGAATTTGGATATAGGTATAGGTAGGTAGCTATGTAACCTCCTCCCTACATTATTATTATTACGTTCAATTCTTTACAGAAAACTCTAATTTTTTTACTTAATATAAATTATAAGCTGCTCTTATACTATCATTTTTTCAATAATCTAAAGGTACACCACATTCCGGCAGAAAACACACTCGTGGTAGGTATTGCATGATAGCCAAAAACTAATTATCTATAAGTAATATCTATAAGTTACAAAATATTAGGTATAAATATAAATACATTACATATATTTTAATCGGCAACACAGCAAATTATTTTGTGCATGAAAATATGTAAGTATGTTAACTATACTGCGCAAGTAGAATCATGACGTTAGATTAGGTTAGGTTGTGTACTGTGTAGAATTGTAGTCCGAAATCGTCAATATAGACCAAGGCTACCCAAACCCACGTCTGTCAACGCATTTGAATTTACCCACCAACATTCTATTGTAGGTATCTTTATTATTATTTCATTAATTGTTGTGTGTTAAATTTAAGACCGGTTAACATTATGTACTCGTTTATTTGTCTAATAACGTGTAAACATGTTAACTTTAACACTTTGTTTGATTTAAATACACATCTATTTAGCTATCTATGTAAAGAAGAATCATAAGGGTAAGTTGGCCCGCCAGCTAAATGTAATTGAAATAAAAGACCGCTTCTAAAATAAATTGGGCGGCCTTGATATAGACGTACCTAGACGGCTAGGTATAGAGTATAGACTACAACTACTATAATTACAAACACGGCATTAAGATTTTTTATATATGTGAATACCACATAGGCAATGTCCAAACGGTTATATTACGATCATAACGATTTATTATTTATAAGTTATAACTTTTGACTAACATAATATGTGGAGCTATAAGTATCATATCGTTGTCTATGGTACATATCAAAGTTCGAAGTTATCTATAACCACCCAAGGGCTATAAAGGAAAGTTTACAAATACCTATTTATAAGCGGAATCTGATTTATATATACCTATAGTCTTGTAAAAGATTCTTTTTGAAAATATTCATGTACCTATTTCAAGTATGGAATACAGAATACAAATTTGAAACCATATAATATATAATCCAAAATAAAGCTTCTATACTTAATGTTAACTATTTTATATGGATTAAAATGATATCCATAATTCATTTTTTTTTATTTTAATGTGATTAAATTGAAATAGAGAATGTATACCTATATATAATAGGGATTAGAAAAATAGTATTTGATTTCAAGCACAGATACTTTGAGAAAATATTTAAAACAGAATATCCAAGTATTTTTGAAAAAAAAATTTTTAAATATACTTAAAGAGTACCGACTTAAAAAGTATCTGAATACTTTTATTCAAGTACATTACAAGACATAATAGGTACCTCCTAAATATAGAAGCTCAGCAACATTCTGTTTTTAGACATAGTTTAATGGTTTAAAAAATCAATGGTTAAAACAACGCAGTAATCAAAAAATTGTTAATAAATACTGTTGACATAAATTGATCATAATTTTAAATATAAGACATATTTTTAGCAAGTGTTAAAAGTATTTGAGCTTATTGGATTATTCACTTGAATCAAAGACATGGCAGATAGGTGAAAAAAATATGACCACTGAAGCATAGCTATATCAACAAACCACTAATTATATTTAACTGTTGTATACTATCTTTGGCGCAACTAGTGGATGGGGTTGGAGGGCTTAGTTTCAAACATTTTCTTAGCCATTCCAAAAGAAAAATAATGAATCTTGCCATTTAGTGTTTGGTACTTTTAGCCCCCCCCCTCCCACACCTTAAAAAATTTAAGCTCTAATTGCACCTGTATCTACTACTATGCTACAAATTGGCACTACAAAGGGAGTAATTGAATACGAAAAAGAGAAAGAAAAAAAGCTTAGTATATTATCACAATTTAATCGTAAGTTAACAACACAACATATATAATATAATATAGTATTTTATATTCATTGGGTGTAACGCTGTTAATTAATGGTTTTTAGTGAACATAATCAATGTATTAAAATAATAATTATTACTAATATTATTATTATTACAAATATTAAAATGTACCTGTTGTAAACAATAAACAATCTTTTTTTTCAATCGGCATTTTCGTCAGTTTTTCTAAGCCTATGGCTAAAAATTAATAAATATACATACATAAACATATTATTTATAAATATATATACAAAATATATATATAAATATAAAATAATAATAATAAAAAAAATAATAAATAAATAATAAAAAAATAAAACTGAACAGAACAATTACCAACCGCACCGTTCTGATAGCCCGACATAATAATATATATATATATATAATATATATATTATTGTTTGGAGACGAAACAATATTTAACATGTAGAAATAATATTCAATGATTTATGTATACATAAATATACATATACATTTCAAGAAAAGATGTAATAAAATAGTAGTAATAGTATAGTAGCAGTAATAGTTGTAGTAAGAGTAAACGACAAGAAAAATTGTAAAAATACTTTAAAAAAAAGAAAAAGAAAAAACATAAAAAATACTAATGCTTACAAATTGGCACAAATTGTTAACAAAACAGATCTTAGAGTATAATCTTAAAATGAATAAAAATAAACTATTAAACTAAATAAATAAATCAAGTTTAGTTGGTTACTAATATTATATATGAAGACGTTAAACATTTTTTTTGGTATTAATCATTTTTGGGAATAATATAATTTAATAATATTAAATAATAATAATGGTGTTTAGACAATTTTTTTTAATTTATTCGTTATTCTATTTTTTTTTTTCATTAATTTTGATTAAAAATTATTGTTGTGTGTTCTTTAACTTATACAACTGACCGTTATAAAATATTATTTCTCAATAACCATAACATATAAACACTTCGATGCAAAAATTAAGGTGAAATGTTGCGTGTAATTTTTAAACCTACACTTATGTTTAATGTTTTTAATTAAGTAAAAAACAAAAGACAAAGTTACAGAGAAGCTCGTGAATACGCGCATTTTCACATATTTTGTACGAAGCAACGATAGTTCGATATGCGCAATAATCATATCTTATAGACAATAAGATAAGACATAAGTAGATGGACACGTTTTAATATATGATTTAATATAACATTAATATAAATGATCAAACCTACTTTGTTCTTCAGAAAAAATACATTATATCGAAAAAAAAACAATTATTTACCGAATGCTAGCGCCATTGCCTAATATATTATAAACTGTATGAAAATCGTAAGTTAAGGCAATTTTATTTACCACAATTATTATTATACATATCAAATATGTAAATATTTAAAAGAAAAAAAAATTATTTAATTTTTTTAATTTTCTTAAAAATGCATACACAAAAATACTATTGCAACGCCACATTCACACAATATGTATATATAAATATATAGGTAAACCAGAACGCAACATGTGGTTTGAGTAAAAAATATCCAAATGTTAGTTATAATATACTTAATAATACAATTTTAATAAATCACAACGGACGTACAGATTATAAAAAAAAATCCTTAATAAGACAACAATTAATACAAATAGGGGTTGTAAATGCGTACAAAATAATATTTCTTTTCAACAATACATATTTTTTTTATTTCCGCGAGGATAAAATTTAAATCATTATAGTATTATTAAATATATATTAATATTTATATAAATATATATTATATTAAAAGGTAGGTAGGTAGTAGTTATTATTATCGGCTATAATTTCTTCTTACTCTTTAAACATTAATAACTACACGCTAGACGATAGCCGAAATAACATTAAGACTTGTGTTAAACGAAAATTGTTAAGAAATCACTGGCGCTCGGCTTGTGGTAAGCGACGGGATAACAACATAATATCGTATACCGTACAATTTATACGGCGGGTATTCATATTTTATCCTAAATATTAATAATAATACAACTTAAACGAACAAACGACAACGACTGCCCGGGCTGGCGGCTCCGGTGTTACATCAAACGACTAGCGTCATGTCTTTTTTATTGGGATAGTTCACTTTTTTACCCTGCCACAAACTGTTGTGAATGGTAAACGCGTCGATGGTGACAGTTAGATGTTTGGTGTGCACTTGCGAAAAACACTTGCCGCCAGAATTGTACCTGTAAAAACCACGGGACAACGTTAATACATCATATTATTATAAGGATAACGTCGTGTTAGCTTTCCGGGCTAATATGATTGATTTCCGGATGACGATTTGTACGACGTGCAACATAATTAATAATTTTGATTGACTTAAAAATATTGCATGCATGAATGTAATGAAAAAAAAATTGTATTTGAAATCGAATACATTATTTCATAGTTGAAAAATCATCGATCGATAAATTGTACGTTGTGGGTGCGTAGGGTTGCGAAAATCGCCTATATTTTCAACAGCATAATAGGCCTACCTTAGAGACAATTTCTTATAACGACCAAAGTTTGTTTTTTGGTACCCAAATAAAATATTTTCTGCGATTTCGGACATTGGTCAACGACTATGCGCCGAGTGCAGACAACTATTCCAAACGAATAATAATTCGTTATTAATTTAATTTTGCAGATTCGACTCACTTGAAAAACCTGTCAAACATGCGATCGGTGACAATCCGCGGTCCGGTGCCGTATAGTTTGGCCACCTCCTCGCTCTCAGGGTAGTACAGATATAGCGCGCGGAATTGGCAGCCCGTGTCCCGGAAGAGCACCAAGAAGTGCCTGGCCTCGGACCGGTTGATCTCTTCGAGTACCCTCTTTTTGGCGTCCCGGTTCACTACGCCCGGGAACACGCAATACTCGACCGCGTTCAGTATGATACCGCGGTTGGACTTGGTCACCGGTTGTTTGTAGAGCCTGCAATGAAAACGGATTAAGATTGTTATATAAGATTAAGATGAGAATTGCATTTTCCCAATTTTTTTCAAGTGTCTATAATATAGACTCTATATAGATAAATATAAAAACACGCTTACCTAGGACCGCTGTAATCGCTACCACCACTCTCACTCGCGGCGTCGTCGAATTTTCTACGGACGGGTAGCGACCCTGGACCGGATGGCGATGCGGCTCTTCTTGGCGGCGTGGCACGTCCCAGGCCTGAATCCGTGTCACCACACCGGTACAGCATGCTGTCTTGGTCGCAGCTGGAACCTCCTAAAAATTAATATTTACATAATACATTAATATTATAATATGTATACGCATACCACAGACTAACCGCATGACACAAGGGCGGCGAAAAAGAAATAATGCATGTCCCCCTGTGTATAATAATATGTTACCGTCAAAGTAAATTAAGCAATTAAATAGCTAGACTGTTAACAACGATATTTCCGATAAAATCAGACTGCATGAGATATTGATTACAAAAAAAAACAATTATGCCCATTATTTTCAGGCAAGATGCATTTAGCAAATATTTCCTGAAAAAATTCCGCAAAACTCTGAATTTTTCAGCCATAATTGATAAAAGTGTTAATTGAATTTGATTTTTGAATTAGAAACGGGTCTGAGTTATGAAATTGATGTATTTAATCAATACAAACAATAACATACTTTCACACTCAGTAATATGTCGAGTAAAAGTGTTACGTAAAAGATAGCCGTCAGTCGCATACATCACACATGTATAGAGTAGGTACGTATACACAATTTAAATAGTGATACCGGACAAGTGACAACTTATTTGATATTGTAATAAAATATTTGTATACACGCGAGCGCATTATAGCACATGCCGTATTGCATATAAATATAACATGGGTATTTAATATAGTACTTACATATATAACCAAACGATTTTTTTCTAAACACTGTGCAGCATCATATTTATTTTCCAACCCAATTTAAATATTTTATTAAACAAAGTTATCTAAATGTTCTACCAGTATTATACATTGAGGTAATTTCTTAGTCATGGTTGTAAATGTAGAAACAAAACATACTTTGATTTTAACATTGCCTACATTGCTTGTTGGTGGCCAAACATTGATGATATTGGCTAAGCATTAACGTTATAAACATAACCTAAATTACATTATTGACGGTAACATAAATATCATATTAACTAATATTATAAGGATGCACATTTTTCGGTGAGAATTATACACCAAGTAAATTAATTGGTTCTCATATTGTAAATTATTATCTAGAACCATAATTAATTTTATTTTTTTAAACCTGAAGCCAATAGGCAGGTAAATGATGAAGAGTACAATATGAATCAATGATCTTTTATTGTTGTGATTAAAATGCAGTAATTAGTCATTAAAGCTGGGATGTTATTGCACTCAAAATCTAAAAAATGATGTGCTAATTTATTTATTTATTTTTATTTTTAATTACAATAAATAAATTATCATTTTGTAAGAATGTATAGAACTGTGATGTATAAATAAGCACATAATATTATGTTGATCTATTTATATCAGTTGAAATTATTTGTATACAAAAAAAAAATAGTTGTTGATATATTTTATGATACACTTGACTGGCAAGCTAACACATGTATTTACAAAGAAGACTAATTAATATAAAAAATTGCATTGATATTAATAAGATACACACAATTCCAAATAATGACACTATAATTAAATATTTTCACCATTGCTAATGATAAAAATGTATAGCTTACTTAGCAATAATTAGGAGCATTTATAAAACATGCAAATGCAACAACATCTAAGACCTATTTGTTAGTGATATCATTTTAAAACACCTAGATGTTAGAAAAAAGAAAAAAAAGAAAATCAATTATTGTAAACATGCTATTATATCCTATATCCTAACCAACGAAAAAAGACAATATATGTGATTATTAAATATTATTTATATGTTGTGTAAAAAAAAACAATACAGTAAACATTTAACTTAGTATAAGCTTAGGCGTTATTGGCTTTCACAATTAAACAAAATATGCAACCAATTTTAATATAAAATAAAATACTTTGTTTTCTAATAAAATTATGTTTTAACTAGTAACTAAATATTTAATTGGCTATATATATAAAAATTATCATTTATACACTAACATTCATTTTATACATCCTTAAGAAATATTTAGAGTTATTAATAATTATTAATTATTTAGAATTTTTATTTAGTTTTTCCTGATATTAAATTTTAAATTTTTAAAAAATTTTAATTTGCAGTTTGTAGATATATATTAATAATTACATTACAATTTAAAAAAATATAAAATAAAGTATAATAATAATTTACTGAATGCATTACCTACTAAAAAAATGAATATCTGAAATATGCACAACAAAATATATTTAGCTCTATTTAAATACACGTATAATAAAATAACAATGATTTATCAAAAATATACAAAACCATGAAGTTTTGAGCCATAGTTAGGACCATAAAAAAACAATAAATAGTATTGTAGTACTAGTCGACAGCTTCAGGAATGTGCAAGCGGTGCGGATCCACACTGAGGGTTAATATTAAGTGGATAATTAGGGGTCATTTTGAATGGGACGACAAGATACTTGAAGCTATAGCAGTACCATTTTATTTATCATCATTTATTGTTGGTTTGAAATTTAGTATTACAATCATTATCATGTGATTATGTACTTGCAAATATATTGCTAAAGTCTAATAATTATTATACATTTCAACAATTATTGATAAAAAAGAACTATTTGACGATATGAAGTACTTTTTTTCTATAATAGTAACAAATACTTATACATTTTGGGTAATAGACAGATAATGTAGCTGTTGATCTATACTGATTTGCCTACTACTTCGACTTACTGAGAATATTATTGACACAACTATATCAAACAAGGATTCTTAAAATAATAATACTTGTGATTCTGATAGTCAAAATAGTTATTTCAAAGAGATTTCCACCACCACAATACATTATATTTGTATATTTTTGCTGTAAAACTATCATGCTAATTGACCTTCACCAATTTTTTTTTTTTACATTTAGCTTACCATACAAATTCATGAGAGAACTGGATTTACGAGGTGCACTATTGTAGTATCCAAAATTTGTTTTACGCTTTGTTCTGTCCAAAGAAGAATCTGTAAAAACGTTCGCCAAACATGCTACCAACATTTTGTAAAACAAGTACTACATCCTAAGACTACAGCATATTCAGAAAAATTAATAAAACCATATGTCCGGGGATCTTTGCAATATATCAAAACTTTAGATTTTAGAATAAAATAAAAATGTTCATTACATTAAAATATAAAAACTAAACTTAATAACTAGTTGTCTTTTAAATTGAGACCAATTTAATTTTTATTCCAAAATATTAAATTATGTTGTTTCTCGCATTATAGTTATAAAATTTAAATTTAAAAGCCCAAATCTATATGATCCCAACAATAGTAATTATTAAAATACTTATGATACAGTATGCTTAAATAAGCATAATGCCACACATACACTAAAGTCTTGTAATTAACATTGCTATATGAGCAAAATATACAATTAGCAAGCAAACTATAGACGACTAAGATATAAATTTTTATATATAAAACAAATCTGTCTACACACATCGGGCAATATTAAAAAGTACTAACCTCTAGAATTTTTGTAAGATCCATGACGATCCAAATTTCTTGGAGTATTGAGTTTCCCTTCATCAGTCAAGTCTAAACAAGAAAAAAAGTCGGGGAAAATACTAATGAGCATCAAACAGATGCAATCTTATTTGTAATTTTGGAGTGGGAACATTTGAAACCAACATACCTGAGTAAAGAGAGGAAGTTGACGTTCGCCGAGTTTCGGCTAAGCAGTCTTGTGATCCTCGGTAATAATCTCGTCTAATTTGTGAGTTCAATGCTACGTGCACAAAATAACATTTTTATTTTAGTAGTGTTCAACAAAAAAACCAAATAAAGATTAAATAAAAAAAAAAAAACATCAAACAACATAAAGCGTGAGAATACAGTGAGTGTTGTTACAAAGAGTTATAAAAAAAAAATAATAATGAAACTTACTAGCAAGATTTGTGATTGAACCTTTTTTGCCTCGAGATGGTGTCATTGTTCCATCAGGAGTATCACTCCGATCAACATGTATAGTTTTTGGTCGGGGCCGCCCACTCTGCATTTTACTTCGTAACCTTGGAGGGCCACCCATAGTATGATTGTTGTTAATTTTCAATGAGTTCAAAAGTTCTTTATCAACAGTTTTCCCCTTAAAAAATAAAAATAATCATAAATAATGAATTATGTAAAAAAAAAGTATTTATTGTATTAAATATATACATATATTAAATTTTACAACAGTATTTTTTCTTGCTACTTACTTCTCTTTCAGCTTCTTCGATAGTCTTTTTAATCCTATATTGTTCTAATATCACCGCCCTTCTCTGTTTTTCTTCTTCTTTCTTACGCAATTTCATTTCTTCTTTTTCTTTCTCTTTTTCTTTTCTTTTCTGTGCTTCAATTTCTTTTTTATTCTTAATTTCTTCCTGTTGCTGCCTCCGTTGTAACGACAACAAAAGAATTCTCTCTTTTTTCTTTTCCATCTCGTCGATGGCCACCTTAATATAACATAAATTAATATACTTAGTACCATACACAACAAATGACAATTTATAAAAGTATATACATACAGGGTCTGGATTTTGGTTTTCAATAATGAGCTCAACTCCAGTAGATGTTGGAGTTTTGGAACGATTAATTTTGCTATTTGAGCTTTGCAATACCGCAGATTCAGAGGCAGATTTAAGTGGAGTAGACAATTCTTTTGACTTGGCAATCGTTGAAGAATTAAAATGTCTAGGAGAAATATCCAAGTTGTTTAGTGACACAGAATTGTTTAATACTTGAGTCAAATTCCTATCCTGTAAATCAAACATTTATTTAAAAAATGTAATTAATTTGTCACATAACAAAAGTTAAACAATGACATACTTTTGATACAATTTTTTTCATTCTCAGAGGAGGTTTGGGTCGTTTAGGTGTTTCTCCATCTTCAAATGACACATAAAAACCTTTATCCGATGTATTTGCAGATGTATCTTGACTAGTGTTGGATATTGAGGTATTATTTTCATTAAAGGAATTTCGATTAATTGGCATATGTGTTCGCGTAGGAGATGGTATCCTATAAGTTCTATGTCCTGACGTTATTTGAATTCTATTCAGGCTTTCAGAAAGGTCAAGATCTGACTTATTTGCATCGCTGCCTAAAACCAAAAGTAAATTCAAACGATATAGTTTTGTTGCAGACCAACTGACACATGATATATATATTACAAACATACCAATAAATGAAATGCTTTGAGGCTGCATATCGTCAATGGATGGAGTTGGCAATTGAGAGTGGCTTACAACATGATTGGAATTACGACGAGGAGGAGGAACTGGTGATGAAGGACTAGTTTTAACACCAGACCTATTTAACAGAGCAAATTCAGACTTTTGACGTGGCGACCCACTCAATGATGATGGTTGAGAAGATTTTGGTATTGTGCGACTAAATACAATTAAATTATGAATTAATATTATGTTTCAAATAGTCTAGACATTTTTACTAGGTTATGACATATTTACCTGCCATTCCAAACGTTTTGAGGTTCTTGAGCAAATGTATGTGTCTGTGGTGATGATGAAATGTCCCAACTTTTTCTGAATTTTTGTTGTTGCTGTTGCTGTTGAGGTGGTTGTTGGTTGTTGTGTAAGAAAAACTGCTGGGATTGTGTTTCCTTGTTAGGTGGCATTATTTGTTCATATGGATCTTGTGGCAAATAATGGTTGTCCGCTGGAGAGTATACATTGGGGTTTGGTAGTGTGTTAGAAGAAACTGGTCTTTGATTAACATATCCTTGCTGATTTTGGTATTGTGTGTGTTGTGGTTGATTATAATTGTTAAACGCTGGCATGGGTGGTTGATTGTGATTCATAAGACTATGCCATTGTTGATTATTATCAGTGTTGTTATGATCCATGTGTTGAATCATTTGTCCATTGGGCATTACACAGTTATTACTTTGCTGGCGGTTGATTAAGTAGTTTTGAGGTTGGTGAATGGAATGAGTGTTTTGATAAACTTGATGCAATGACTGGATTCCAGGATAATGCTGCATCATTTCTGACTGTAAACTGTTATGTTGTAATTGATTTTGTTGATTAGCTAAGCATTGTAAATCTGCTTGAATTTCTTGATAATTTGAATGCATTCTGAAATATTTAAACAAATTTATAAATTACAAAAATAAACTTTTATTAGAATATGAACAATAAATGAGTAATGATATTTACTTGGATAAGGTATTGTAATCTTCTGTATTTATGTGATCTAAATCAGGAGTCTTGCGGTCATCCGTGTACTGACTCATTCGATCAGACCATTTACTTTCCATCCCATTATCCTTTTATAACAAATTATTTATCAGTATATAATATACACTAAATTTTACTTAAATATTAAAATAACATAACTTTAAGCAAATACCTGAAATGAAAAAGACTGCTGAGCAGTTTTAACAGAAGATGGTGAAATATTCCCGTCGTTGAACATCATCCTACTATAGTTTGAATCGGGACTTTGTAGATTTCTACCGCCATTTTTATTCTAAATAACCAAACATAACATTTTAATATTTTCATCAAAAAATATGTAAACTTTTAAAAATTACCCTTGTGACAGCTTGGAAGAATGCAGCTTTTCCTACTTGTTGCCTTTGTCGATTCATAAGGGATTCCATTTTACGTTTGTCGTTTTCAATCTGTCGCCTTTTTTCTTCTAATTTTAATTTTATATTAAGCAATTGTGAACTCATTACAGAACCGTCACTTTCAGAATCATCTCCTATAGTAGTTAATTTTGTAATAACAAATATATATGGATGACAATAATGATCAACAGAATAAATTTTTAAATAGCATTACCATGATCACTGTGAGCAGCAGATGAAGAACTTTGTTGTAACCATGAAGTTGTACTGGATAGATTTACGGGTTGCGTGGTAGTATCAACATATGATAAACTACGTTTAAGTGTAGGCATAGGTGGTTGGACAACAGATTCTACATCGTCAAAACTATCATACAACATCCGTTGAAGTCCTTGGCTATTGTTTGATGCATCACTAGAAACCCTCGACATTGCTAAAATGTGGTATGTTTTAGTATCGTTTCATAGACCAAATTAGTTAGTATGAAAGTACCAGGACTAGTATTGGAGTGTTGTAATAGATTATGAACACCAGAACTATCATTTTCTTGAGAATGAGAATTAGTTACTTTGCTAATGCTATCTTTTCGTGCAACGTGTATGGCCGGTTCTTTGTCTGGATTTCGACCAAGGAAATGTAAATTATCTTGTGATCCACCAAAATTTTCAACTGTTAACTAATTTAAAATTGAAATAAAAATTAAATTTATTATTTCATAGTTATAAAGTTAGTTTAATAGCAAAACATACTTGTGAATCTTCAGAAAATGAATTTCTTCTTGATCGCCGACCGGCATACGATTGTTTTCTTGTGTCTTCCCAATGTGTTGGTTTACCTGCTGCTACATCATTATTAGCATCACCATTACTGGGATTCAACATTGAATTAAGAGTGAGAACAGAACGATTACGATGAACGATGAATTGTTCTTCACCATTACACCTAGAAACTCAAAAGTATTAAAATAAATTGTACAACATATTTTTTTAAAAATTCTTTGAATACCGGCTAGTCTTTTTTCCGTCTTGTGGCGGTTGAGGTGTTATTGTATTTGAAACTTTTTTCGCGGTATTGTTATGTGCCATGCCTACAGACAAAATACTACGTAAATAGTTGCAACTATAATATTTAAGTGTTTTAATTAAATAATAAATAAACAATATGTATACATATAACTTCACAACATTTAACTACATAAGGGTTTAATAGAAGTACAATGTACATCATAAACAAAATGAAATATACAGATGCCCAATTAAAAATTCTGCCAAATAGGCGTCCGAACTAGACCTTTAGGTCTACTCCCGGGCATCGCACCATACGAAAAAATAAAGAAATATAAATTTAAAATAATTTTATTTAAATTAAAAACTGACTTGATAAAATGTTCATATAATAAAATGTATTATAACAATTTAGTTCATTTATTTAAAAAATAAAATTAATCATTTTATCTCTATCTATGAAAATGTTTTCAATATTTTAAGTGTTGTTTTCTATTATAATATAGATATTTTAATAATTAGTCCAAGGAATTAATTATTTATAGTACATCACTTAGGCAATATAAAGGAACCCCAAAGCTTATTTATTTAAATATACCCACAAGATATAAAAAAAAATACTAATTTTTTCTATTCAAATGTAACAATTTTAATTATATTAATAACTTTTATTTCATAGGTTATGTGCATCTAAAAATTTAAATACCATAAAACATATTACACTTTTTGAAAAAAAATCAATAATTTAACGGTGAATACTCAAAAGGAAATTATTATTCAAGAATGTTTTTTAAGCAATATAATTTACAACTTTATAAGCAAATAAAGATGGGTATTGGGTAGCTATTGACAAATATTTGTTTAATTTATCATGAATTTCTTAACAACTTACTAAATTTGAGAAAAGAAATACGTAATATTCATAAAATATTTTCTAAAAAACTAATGAAAAAAAAAAATAAATATATAATCTATTAAAAAAATTAAAAATAAATATTTTCCTTCAAAAATAAATAAGACTTTACCAATCTATTTATTTATTTAACATTCACCAAAAATAAAAATGCCGTACGTAACATCACAGGGTAACATGCATAAAATATAAAAAATATTTTAAACCTTCAAATTGTTTATTTTATTACACATTAATCATTGCAAACATTAGCAAACAGTTAATAAAAAAAACACACATTGACAATGTCAAAAATTGTATTAAGGTATTAATATTATCCAAATTTGATCTAGGAAACAGATCTAAAATTCAACATAATAAAAAAAGGTGTAAAAAACACAAACAAAGCTATGCGGTGATAATTGAATTTTAGAGGCATTGATATATAAATATATAAAAAAACACACAAACAAAAATAAACTCATAACCAACTCGAATATTATTCAGATACCTGTAAACCCTGTTGAATGTGAATCCAAATTACTGCGGAGATCCGGTATAACAGAAATTGCTTGAGGTAACAAACGTTTATGCGCTACTCCGTGGCTATTTCTCGGATATGCTATCACCACAAGCAAAAAAAATTCTATAATGGTTTGAATCTTTTTTATCAAACTTATTTATGTTACCCCCTTTCTCGTACTATTTTATTTACTATAGTTGTATAATGTATTATTTGTTGGTTAAAAAAGTTAAAAAAGTTAAAATAACATCCATTTGTTCAATCATAAACTAAAAGTTAGAATGACAATCATGCAAAAATCGAAGTATATTAAATATATATACATTATCTATCTGAAAACTATTTTCATATAAATTAGATTATACAAATAATTTATTTAATTGACTGGATCAGATAATTTTATTTCATTATTGCAAAATATTTTATTTTAAATGGTAAGAAGTTTTCAATATTTTAACCTATCCTTTATACTTTATCATTAGTGTAATAAAAATGTTAAGTAGATCTAAAAATCACAATAAATGAATACTGGTTCATGTATTAAAATGTGGACGTGTAATTAAATTTAATAACTTTTATATAAGAATAATATTGACTAAAAAAGCATAAATTGCAAAACTTAACTAATATATTGCATGAATTGCTTTAACTATCCCAATTACCTCAAATTAAGTGGAAAATTATATTTATTACAATTTTTACTGCATAATATAACTTATTTATATGATTAATACTATAAGGTATAACATATAATTTTTAACTAAAATAAAACAATTTTAAATAAACCTTTGTTTTTTAAATATTGTTATTCATACCATTAACATTGTTATGTAAATTATTAAATAGAAAATACTTAGTTTGATTTTTAAAATTATTTAAAATATAATTAAATTATACTTCTAGTTCTCAGCATATTATATAGATAAGCATAAAAATATTAAAAATTTTAGAAAAACAAAAATAAATTATGAAAATGCTGCTGGTGTTTGAAATGAAAATGTGTATGGAATGGTTTTTAATAAATTATCTGATTTATTATATTTACACTTCAGCCATTCATAAGCATAACAATTATTAGAAAATCATATTCTAATTCCACGTCCACAAAATAATAATTTGCATGAATAAAATTAAAAATTTAAATTACCGTCTGCCAAGTCATTTCTACCCTGATTGAAACTGACACATTTAGCTGGATGTATTTCCAAAACATTGAATAAATCAGCAAAAAATGCAATTAAATTTGTTTTCATAGACCTATGAAAAATAAAAAGATATAAGTATTTGTAATAAATATAATACAATTATTATCATATTAATACCCTCTTATATAATATACATCCTGTGGCCTCATGTGAAATATGCTAAAAGGCAAACTGTGATCGCAAAAATCATTAATAACACTGAAATTTTTTATACAGTCCGTAGATGTTGGTGCTTTAGATACAGTGATATACTGCCAGGGCAACTCATCGGGACAATAAAAAGATATCAACGCTGCTATAGCTGCACCATCACTGATTTCATGAAAATCATTCACAGGGGAAATGTCGGGTACAGATGAATTTTCCTAGATTTATATACCAAAATACAATATATTTCAAACAAATAAAATTTAAAAAGTATTGAAAAAATACTAACCGTTTGAGAACTTGATATTCTATGTTTTAGAGCCTCAACGGTACGATTAACCCATAGTAAAATAGCTTTTTCATTATCCTCAGGCATTACAATAGTGGTTCTGTGAGGAACGTGATTCAGTCTTTGTATAGCAGCCATCACACGATTAGGTGTTGCTACTTCTTTTGCATACAATGTCATAACAGCTTCCATTATTGCCATATGAGCACTCTATGCAAATGAATAACATTAAAATATAATAATATTAACTTCAAATAAAAATAATAATAGTTGACAAATATCATAACTTTTAGTATAAATAATTTCATTAAACAACCAGAATATAACTTAATATTTTCTTATAAATCAATAATTTACAATACAATATATTAGTAATTCTAACAAAAACTTACAAGTTTTAAAGGTGTTGTTTGAATTAAAACGGTCTCTGTTACTGATGGATCATTTACAGTTACACCCTTTTTATTCAAAGCTTGGATTACACCCCAATGATTAAGATTATGATAATTTGGATCTGAATATATATTTCCTAATGCCAGACAATAAAGTTCAGCATTAGCTAAAGAATGGACCAAAGGTGGTTTTAAATGTTCTTGATTCTACATAAAAAAAAAATACTTATTAAATTAATATTAAAATTTAAAAAGTATGAATTAAAATACCCATAACTTGGCGTATTTTATACTTACATCATGGTCTTTATAAAATGGCTCAATAACATTTTCTGGAATTCTATTATTATATGCCTTTGACAGAAGCCATTTTATCGTAGCTCTTTGTTTAGCCTGAAAAAAAATAATATTTAATCATTTAATTCATATTCAAATAATTATATGCTGAAATCTCACCATAACATTAAAAATTGAGTATGGTAAAAAATTAATAAAACCGATTAGGTAGTTTGAAATTTAAATTCAATTTGAATAGTTTTACAATTTACTATGTTCTTTTGAGTAGTTCCAAGGATATTTTTTAAGTGTGTGTTTGCGAGTCCAGTAAATGTGTGAGTAATAAGTGAACATAAGTGTGTATATTAGTATATTACTGTGTGTAAAATAAACTGCGGAGCGCCCCGCATGGGCATGCACAAATTGACATTTTACATGAATATAAATTATTTTGTTTTTAACATAAATATGTTTTTGGGCTGAATACACTTTTTTTGATCAATTTTGTGTAAGGTTTGTATGGTTACTTAATACTTATTAGCGTAAAAATATTTTATTTATGATTCATTTATATTCCAAAATTATACCTAGAGGAAAAATATCCAGTTAAGTACTTCTTTTTTTTTTTCAAAAATATCATCTTTTGTGAATCTTATTAACTAACCTATTTATTTCGTACGATTTCTGAAAACATATTTGAATTCTTCATACAATTTAGATATTCACAAATGATTTTTTTTTTACTTCAACGTCTATTATTAACATTTTAAGATTCATTATATTCAAAAATTAAAACCTAATTTTGAAGGGAGTTTTTTTTAATTATTAGAAATAAACTTAAAACAAAGTGGAAAAGTTATATGATGAATTCAAATATATTTTCAAAAATTGTATCCAATGACTAGGGTAATCTGTAGAATTAGGATAAGATTCTACCATCTTAATTTTGGTAGAAAACACTGGATCAAACTTAATAAAATGATCAGCCAAATATATGACACAAAATAGATTCTGCTGAACACAAATTTTGCGAGGTTTGTTTGTAAGACGAAGAAAACACATGTGATTAAATTTTAATTAACTGTTGGTATTTTTAATACTAAATCACTTCATACGTACTTAAATACTTAATAAAATTTTAAAAACCTATGTTGTTATACAAAGTTAATTACATTTTTTTTAAATATTTTTAAGTCGTTTAATAAAAAAAAAATTTTTTTTTTGTCATAATATCGGCATACTTGTCTTATTTACCTTTTTAGAGACCTAATTTAAATTATAATTGTATGTAAACATAATTAAGATATAGAAGCCTAGTGTAGGCACTAGTCAAGCTGAACATACTTCCGAGCAAGATAGTGGTGCATTATTATTTTTTATTTTGACGTAATAAATTTTATTGCATCCTTAAAATGATTCCAAGTAAAGCTCAGTTTAGTGTTTACGTATAAAATATCAAGACATCAGAATATTTATACAAACGAGTTTTAACTTAAATATGGTAAATATTACTTTCTGTTTTCGGTGGTTCCAAAAATTCAATAAAATATGACATTTCTGCGAATAACAATCAATTTACATTTTGTAAAAATTCTAAATAATATTTGTTAAGTTTTCTACTACTTTAGACGCTAATAAAAAACTTAAAATTATACAAAGAACTACCGATTGTAAATCAAACATTGCAAATTAAATAAAAGCTCGTTTGGAGAAAATGTGTAGTAAAACATAAGAAAAATAATTAGTAATGAATCTTACGGTACATAAATAAAACGAGTTTCTTATCATTGCAGTGTTTATTTTGAAAATTGATCAGCTACCTCATGGCTATTTACTAGTTATGAACCGGCTTGGTATATTACTTAAGCTACTAGAAAGCTTGAAGCTAATTTAACTTTTTTCGGGTATCTTGTTAATGGTATTATAGATTATAGAATCGCGCGGCTCCCCAACTACTAACACAGGTGTTTTGAAGTTTGAAGTAATAAAATCCCATCCTCCATGCCCGTCATACGCATTTATTTTCTTAACCTATTTACAACACTAACTATGCAAAAAAATCACCCATTATGCCATTATGCTTTAAACATAACGACGAGTAAAGTTGTAAAATAATTATTCATCAACTTATTTACTTATGTATACATAAATATTTTGTTTCTACTACACAATATGTGTATACAATATTGCATTGATAAAAATCACGTTCAGTATTGTAATAAAATACTTTTTTTTTTTTAAACCCAGTTCAATGTGTGTAATTATATGAAACGAATAAAATTCGTTATATGGCAACGGGCATGGAAACAAGGTACCTCAAAATTAAACGAAATTAAAAATACCATCCACACATGGCCCTCTCCACCAGACTTCTCAAGGAAAATGGAAACCTCAATCAACAGAATTCGTATAGGACATACATCGATAACCCACCAGTATCTGATGAAGAAGGAAGACCCACCACTATGACCTATGTGCCAGCTGCGGTACTCATCTATCAATCAAACACATCATAACTGAATGCCTTTCATATGAAACGGATAGACGAGAAGCATTCAAACATTCTGTCAGAAGCTCTCCACCCAGACAACATAAGATACACATGATAACATTTATTACCAAGTCCAACCTTATCAATAGTATTCAACATGTAACTTATATAACATGTAAATAATTTAGAGTTAAACTCTTTGTTGCCAATGTCCATAGTTGCCGAGGCGTAATTCAAATAAAAAAAATTTTTTTTAAAAAGTTCGTTATAAATATACTTATCAGTTACCAATATGTCCAAACCATTTATTTTATAATATAGGTACAGCACGAAAAGATTTTTTTTTAAATAAAAATCTACACTTTGACAAAAAATAATAGGCATGTAATATGTTTAACGTAGATAGTAGGTATTATATAAGATATTTACACTTTTAAGTTAAACATTTAAAATATTAAGTGTATGCTCATTTAACTCGACGCTTAAATGGATGTGCGTATTATCTCAGAAATGAGTCATGCGCTCGTAGTTCGTACTACAGCAAACATTTATAGTAGGTACCTACTTGCTATAAATTATAATTTATATATGACGCTCATTGCGTATGATGCATAGAAATAATATTATAAAATTATAACATTTATACACGATTTGTTTTTTTAAGTTAACATTTTCTGCGGTATTGAGACTAAAAAAAAATTTAGTGGCAACACTCAAACTTTTGTTTAAAAATATTAACACACCAAACTAAGAAAATAGAACATTGAAATTTAATTCTGAACTCTGAAGAGCTGCTGCACTACAGCTGATTTTACAAGATGACATATTAACGCGTGTTCTTAAACACGGCGATTAATTACTGAAAATTGCAAGATAATAAACAACGCCTGAGCGTAGGTAATCACGCAACGTTGAAACTTGCTGAAACTTACTATGCAAGATGTAAGATGTTTGAAAATTAAGACATTTTAATGAATTTAGGTAGTTAAGCCCGGTTAAACGAAAAACAAAGTTTTACAATAATTGTACATTTGTACGCTAAATTCAAATCTTTTATAACTAACGTATAATAAAGAACCAGTCTGTTCTAAAAAGAACAATAAAAGAACATGCAAATATGCAATACTTAATTTACTAACCTAGACCTATATGAAAACACAAGTTTGTGGGCAGTAGTAAATTGAAAGCCGTACATAAATTAAATGTATAAACTCTTGAAAAATAAATAAATTTAATAAATGGAAAAATTGCAACTAGCGTAGGTACTACATTAATGTTAAGAAAAATATTTATTTTCGAATATAAAATCCCCAAAACTACATTAATTACACTAATAACTATTATTAATATCCATAATTTTACATTATTATAAGCCGTTATACTGTTTTTTGTAATTTTAAAAAAAGTTCAATTCTTATGTAATCGCAATAGGTACAAACTCGATAATAATATAATGTTCTTAGAATCATTACGTAAACAGTAAAACATATTTTGGGAACAGAAACTAAATAATTAGATGGAAAAACGATATATTTTTCTTTTCTGCTAAGAAACATGTAACGATATGAAATTAGGTCCATTCTATAAATAAATTATAAGCTACTTTGAGTATAAATATAGCAGTATAATAATATCAAATATGAAAGGAATACTTCGAATGAATACCTGTTAAATAGTTAATTTATAATACCAAAATTAATTGTTTATTATGCATAATTATCAATATGTAAGTAGAAAATCATAACATTAATACAAAATGTGGTATTTTTCTGTATTTATTGTCAAAACATGAATTTCAGAAGAATTTGAAATTAATAATATGAAGTTTAACACTAATGTTCCAATTACTTTTCACTAATAAACGTTCGCCTTAAAATAGCTTTATGAATCTAATGCCTCAAATTGGCATACCTATTCATTGGCCTTATTACCTAATAATAATTCGTAGACGTGAAAACAATTCATCCTACTCTGTGACCTCAATGAGAACGAGTACATAATATCATAAACATTATCTAAAAAAATACTTACAACATAATAATTAATTTGTGCGATAAGTAGGTAATAGAGATGATATTTATTACAATAAATTGTAGAAAAACGAATACAAAAATATAAATCGGAAATACATTTGTGCGCCAATTCAATAACAACAATGACATATGGTAACATCTGCTATGTTTTTTTCTATTGACCTTAGTTCGTGCACAGTTGATATGTCCTTAAACGAACGGCAGTTAATTGTTATTCTGAAAATGTGTCTACCCCTATCGTCCATAATATCGTACGATGTTCACCATTTAACACCACTGAAGAAGAAATACAAGTAAATATGTAGATGTATCGATGTATTTATTTTGAACCAGTGAGTGGAAAAAATGACTTTTTATTATTATACATTCCTCGTGATTAATTTCTTACATCCTAAGACCATAATATAATATCAATGGACAGACAGGTGTGGTGGACCGCATGGGCCCCCACAAAACGACTTCCATTGCCAACGCCTTCTGACTGTAGAGTAGGTAAGGTATACTCCTACTTGTTTATTTAATAACATTAATGTAACATAAATCTATGTTATGCAAGACAAATTTTACTCAAAAAAACGCTTATGGCTTTAAAAAGTAGTTCGTATTTTTTTCCAGACCTACAGATGTTTGAGTTTATATAATTTAAAGATAACTACATCAAAAGTACTTAATATAATAATGTATTCACTATTCAAACAATGATGAAGCAAAAATTGTACAGAAATAATAAAGCATTGTTAATTTGTTAAAAAAACCCAAAATCAATACCCACTATTTATAAATTAAAATTATTAAATAAGTTTTTGTTTTGTTGTAGACGTTAATTATAAATTGAATAAAACATTTGAGTAAATAAATGCTGCTATCATATGCAGAGGTCATTGACAACCCAACTAAATTGGGCTAAAAGTATTTCAATGAATAAAATAATTTAATAACGTTTTAGCCACTGATAACACGTCATAATAAAAACTTCTGTTTCGTAAGCCTGGATATTAAACGAACTTCTAAACAAACCCAAAAAATACGGCAATACCATAAAAGGAATTGAAAAATAATTATGTTTCATTTGAAACACATTACGACAGTATTATATCAAAAGTTATGTTAGGTAACTGAATGTAAGTCGTAACAATTCATGAACATAAATATATGTTATGCATTTATAAATAATATAAAATATTTATACCAAAATAATTTGACTCTAAAATGTAGTGCCAATAAATTCGTAAAATAAGTTTAAATAATAACCAATCTTGTAAAAGTTTTTGAATACTAGTACAATAAAATATATTTTTTTAAAAATAAATAATATTCCATTCTATATTATTAGGCAATTTGTATTATGTAATTTCTTTAGTGTTTTTCTCTAAATAAATGTTATATGAACGATTGACAATATACACATTAATAAGATAGGTTTTGGATAGTAATGTTCTTTGTATACTTTGTTTATCTCGTCAAAAATAAACTGTATTATTGTTTTTTTTTATTTTAAAATAAAAAAATATACAACCCTATCATTTAAAAAGTGATTATGATATAAACAATTCTCGCATTGTGACGTTTTTCAAATTTTAAACTTTTAAAGTGATAATTCGACACGCGAATATTGGTAGCCGTTTATTCAAAATATAATGATTAAGGGTCGGAAGTTATAGGACCTATAATAAGAAAAAATATGCACGAAAAAATTATAAAATATGCATGAAAAGATGTCAAATTCCAGAAAAACCATTAAATGTAGTGATTAATTGCACTAAAAGAAATGTAAAAATAAATTTATAATATTTCAACTATGGCAGAAAATTATTTAAATTTTGACATTTTATTGAACTGAAAATATATATTTGTAAAAATCAAAATATTAGTGAAATAGAGATGTAATCACATCACAAAGTTGTTGATAAATTAATAGTCAAAGTCAACTGCGACGATAACAATAAATACCTATATTAAATATTATTGAATTTTATATTTAATATTATTATGAATACACAGCAAAAGAAAGGAAAATAATTTTGTGTATAAAATCAAGAAATATGATCTTTTTTCATACAATTTGCAAAAATATGCATTTAAAATTTTTAAACTCACCATTGTTTCGCTCTGATTTCTAGCTATAAATTGAGAACATAATGAATAATACAACTTCTGAGACATAGTAATGACAAATACTTAGGACATTTTATAACATTTATAAAAAACTATCTAAAAATTATGTAGGTAGTAGTCAAATTTACAAGACAATTTTTAAAATTCCAAGATCTTAAATTACACATTTTAACAAAATAAAAAGTTTTAATTATTTTTTGATTTGTTGCATTGCTCAGATCCAAGTTTACAAAAGTGCAATAGGTTCACAAGCACATTGCTAAAATAGGGATAGTGATCTAAATGATTTTTTTGATCTTTAAAATCAAAAGACCAATAATTTGTTCAATAATTATTATTTCCACCTGTTATTTGTATGATAATACAAACTCTATGGCTGTCCTCGCATAGATGATAAAATAATGAATAAACATTCCTGTATTAACTTAATATGAGGTCGTAGTTTTTTTTCAAAAATAATGTAGTAATTTTTGGGAAGTTTTTGTTTCTAGGATAGTGATATGGGATATAAACTTAATTGATTTAATATAAAATATAACCCATGTAACCTTAAGTATTTATCGATACATTTCTTTCTGATAAATGTTGAGGTCAAATACACAGAAATAATTGTTACAGACTGTAGTTTAACTACAGCTTACCCACTATTAATATTTCAGTTATATTTGAAAGATTTATTTAAAAATTATATCTCTACATTTGCAAATAATTGGCGGACGCATGGACTAGTACCCCAAGTTGGCTCATTAATTTGATTTCAATTTCTGTTAATTTGTCCTTAACAATATGTCCAATCAAATATGCAAAGTTAGGTGTTGGTAGTTTTATACCTTAAATTAAATTTTCTGAAAAAAAAAAATAACCTTCTTTACGACTATCAACTATAGAATATGAAAATAGAACAATAAAACTAGTAAGTACCCACCTAAAAAAATTTTTCCTGCCAAATGCCAATCAATATGCTAACCCTGATGCTAACTATTAGTATAATTTACGTATATTGAACAAATCCTGTTTAATGAACTAAAGACTAACTACATTCATAAATATTTAAAATATATAAGAAATTACTTAGGAAAAACGACTTATATTTTTCATTAGTAGGGTATACATGAGGGTGTACATAACAAACGTCGATAAATTGAATTACCTTTTTAGAATATAATTGCAGTTAATTCAAACATACATTATATGATTAATTTAAGTAGGTAGACATTTTTTAATTAAAACATATAATTATTATAGGTACCTACGTACAATATACATTTTTGGATTTTTTCAATATTAGGTAATTACAACTCAAGGATTAAAAAAATATCCAACTAACAATATAATCATAATCAAACATATAAAAACAACAATGAAGAGTATTAGGTTAATAAAATAATAAATAGTAAGCATATAAAATAATTTAGCAAACTATACATAGAGCCTACATATTCCAAAAATGTATCAACTACCTAGGTATCTATAAGTCATACCTAATCACCCAGTTATACACCTTGTTATAACATTGAGATTCCAATTAAGATTAATTTATCAAAAATAAGTGAAGTTTAGAAATTTTAAATTAATAAATAATATTATGTTTGGATTAATTGGATAGACAATAGACAGTGTAAATATTAAATTACCTATCCTTGTATTTACAGTGTAAATGATAAATAATGAAAGCCCCTAGGTATGATAACTAAAACATTTAAACTATGACCCAAATGCAGGCAATAACAATAAAAACAATAATGTGTATTCTTGAAGGCAGTAGGTTAGGTTACACTAACATGGATAAAACTATAATTTTTATTCAAATCCCTATGTCCTTACATATAAAACCAAATTTATAAAAGCATAATTCTTTTTGTCCTTGTATAAAAAAAATACACCTACATTCAAAATTTAACCGTTATTTTATAACAAAATGTACCTATATGTTTAAATAAACCAAATGATATCGACAAAGAACTACATTACCTACACCTATGTTTGTTATTCGAATTTTGTTTTTGTTTTATTTGGGTATAATATAGGTATGTATAATTGGTTCTAAATTATAGGTATTTAAATTTTTAAATTTAACATTTACTTAATAATGATCAAATACAAAATGTACGTATGATTTTTAAGTTCCCTCAAGCTATACACACTAGGCAAGATACTTAAGATACTAAACAAAATAATTTAATGAAGATATTAATTATTAGATAATATTTGTTACAAAATACTAACAAACAAATAGGTAGGAACACACCTTTGAATAAGTACACAATTACCTTATTAGTTACTTAATAATCTAAAGTGATACCAAATAGTAGATTTATTATAAGGAATTTGGTGACATGAGTATTGAACTATTAAATATTTTAACCTTGAATGCCTACTAAAATTGTTATTATGTTGATTTGTTGGTTATTTCATACCATTCAATTGTGAGTTCTAAATAATTACTTCATTTCAGATGAAAATTATCAAAATAATTTAAAAAATAATCCACATTTAAATAATTAAAAATATACATTTGTATTTACTTGTCTACAAAATAAGTAGGTAACTAAATATTAAAACCATCTGTCAATCCAGGACTAGAAGTGACACCTAGAGTAATACCTACTACCTAAGTTCTAGTTTATTGTTTGAATTAGTTTAAAATGTAAATTTTTAAACAGCACAGTTTGATAAATTATGTTAATATGTTATATGTTTAGTTCTGTATTACTTTATCTAGCTATGCAATATTACCTATTTAGGTACTTTATATATAAATCAATAATTGTACTCTTAAGATTCAAAGTAAATTTTAGTTTATAAGAATATAAGATAGTTAATATATATTACCAAAAGAGACCTTAAACATAAGTAGGTAGCTAATTAATTGCTAAATAGTTCTTAGCAATTTTTTAAAAAATAATAAACTGAAATCTACAGAAAATAAAACAGTCATTACTTGAGTGGGGCATGTCATACTGTAATTGATTTTATGAGTAAGTAAAACAAATTCATAAACCATGTAGAAATTTAAATTTCATGAATTAGTCTCTATCATACTCAAACAAAAAAATGTAGGCAAGTAGGTAACAGCCATAGGCGTGCGCACGGGGTGTGCAGGGTGTGCAGCTGCACACCCTGCAAAAATGTGTGCCTACTTTAAATTGTTGATGAAACATTGTTTAATTATTTAAAAATGATTATTGAGAGTTGGTATAATTAATTCTGTATAATATGTATACATGTATAATATATAACATAATTATGTATTATACACTATTGTAAATTACATAAATAATAGTCCGTTCATCGAGATAACGCAATACCTAATAATAATAATAAATCTAATATCGATTAGTAAATAGGTCTATGGTTTGGTATTATGCTCATGACCGTGGTCAATGATTTAACTAAGAATTTTTGATTGATAGTGTTTCCCTCCAATTTTTGTGTTTATCACTTATCTGTTATTTCATATTTGGTTTTCAATTAATAAAATAATAACGATTAATATCATAGATATGCCAATTTTATTCTGTGCTATGATTAATATACTGAATCTTAATTCTTAAATCGTATTCGTAATATTTGAAATTATATAATAATTGGTATGGCTTCAAAAAAACAAAATACATTGTTGAATTTTTTCAAACCCAAAGAAAAACAAGGTAAGAACAATTTTATGAAAATACTAAATGCATTTAATTACAAATTTTATTTTAGATAATACATTTTCTCATATTAATGTTCCTAAAAATGATCCAGATGATCCAATGTCTATTGTTAAAAATACAGACTACCCGGGTGACTCATTGTTGATGTGTGATCAATCACCAAAAGTCAATGATTTAAGTAATATATTAAAGAAAACAGTTTTACTGATACAGTCAATAAAATACAATTCTTCTTTTAGATAATACATTAGATAATACAATAGAGAAAGAATCAGACTTAAGCAATTCAAAGATAGGTATGTACTTTAAACTTTCTATTCTATGAAGTAAATGTTAAATGTATTATGTAATTATATTATTTTGGTGTTGTTTAACAGGGACCTGGTTCATGTTCTAATGTGTCTAACTAATTAGTAATCACTAATCACCACCGCTGTATATCCTAAAATATATTGTGTTATGTAGCCAGTCATTATTTTTTTTTGTATCAATATTCAATGTTTTAGTTACATTATAATTTAAAACTAAGTATTTGTTTTTATATTCATAAAAATACAGTAAGAATAAATTATGGGTATTATAGCATTTGATTATTTATTTTATTATTTTGGTAGCTCTTATCAATTACAAGCCAATTTATAATAATAATTTA
Organism: Myzus persicae; assembly: GCF_001856785.1. NCBI lineage: Eukaryota > Metazoa > Arthropoda > Insecta > Hemiptera > Aphididae > Myzus > Myzus persicae. The sequence continues at coordinate 66,088 of NW_019100582.1, read as the reverse complement.
TAATTATAAATTCTGTAAAATGTATGTTTTAATGTATGTTGCTATAACCACTTCTGTATCACTAACATTGTGCCATGTAGGTGTAGTTATAGTTTTAGCTTGTATCAATGTTTTAATTGTGTTATAATTTACAAATATATACCTATACTATTACTTTCAGATTGTACTATGCTCTTACCATCTAACCAGCCCAATTGTACTCTCCTGCACCCTCTAGATCCAGCAACTCCTTTGCCTTCTAATAAAATTGAATTATCTGATCGTATACAAAGAGGTCCTTATCAACCAATTCTTGAAAACTATCCAAGAACCAAAATGTCAAACACTCTAAGGCAATTTCATAAAGAATGGTTTAAGAGTTTCAGCTGGCTGGAATACAGCGTTAAACTAGATCGTGCATATTGTTTCAGCTGTAGAGTTTTTTTACACTCTAATGGAAAAAATAATGGACAATTAGATAAGACCTTCTCACATTTGGGTTTTAATAATTGGCGTTTAGGAACTAATAAGTTTAGAACACATCAGCTTTCCAAGTCCCATATTAACAGTAGTACTTCAATGAGTAATTTTTTGAACTGTAAATCTATAGATGTTCTGATAGACAAAGGAAATGAAATTCAACTTGCTCAAAAAGAGAAACAAAAATTGCATAANTGAAGTCAGACTGTTTACACAAATAGATGACATACCAAGAGGAAGTAATAATAGTACAATAACTCAGTGGTTGAGTTGGATAACTAAAGATGGAACAGACCGAATGAGAACTTTTGAAAATATATTTAAAGTTCTACAAGAATTTACTACCATACCAGTCACTAGTTGCTCTTGTGAAAGAGCTTTTTCAAAAATGGCAATAGTTAAAAATAAATTAAGAAGTACAATGGCTCAAGAAAGGTTAGATGCCTTACTTACAATTTTTGTTGAACAGGAAATTGCAAAATCTTTAGATATGGAGGAAATTATTGATGAATTTAAAACACTAACACCAATACAAAGAAGATTACCATTATAAAATACCTATAAATGTAAATGCTAGTTGTATAATATGTAAACTAATAATTATTTTATTTTAAAATTAAAATTTATTATAAACTAATTATTATAATATTAAGACAGTATTTATCTTACTGAATTATAGTAGGTCAAGTAACCCTTACTAAAATAATTCTGCACACCCTGTGAAAAATTCCTGCGCACGCCTATGGTAACAGCAATGTACCTACAAACATACTAAATTATAAATGAATATTAGCTTAATTACATTTTATTTTAAATATCAAAATGACCTAGGTACTTAATGCATAATAAATTGGTTGGTACTTAATAAAACATGGTTGAACGTACTACCTAGGTACCTACCTAACCTGAAGTTGAAATAATTTTTTTAATAGTTGAATAGGGTACAGAACAAGTGAATATGATTTTGTAAAATTTTGAAGAAAAATTTAATACCTAAGTACAAAACTAAATAATCTGCCAAACAACAATAATATTTTATTGGTTTGATATCAAAAAATCTAGATTTAACAATGGTACCTACATATTATGAAATCTATAAAAATGTATGTTGAATCAGTATGACAGTATACAAGCATAACTTATCTGATGATGTACGTTGGTACCTAATATAATAGGCACACAGGATAGCTAATTACAATTGTTCCTAATATTGTTAGTACGTAAGTAAAACATTTGAAGAAGACCAAATTCCAAATTAGTTAAAGCTATTTTATGGGTAAAATAGGTACTTGATCAATAGGAATTCTGTAACTTCAAAATTGGTAAACGATATTCAAAAGGTATATGTTCTCAGCCTAGCTAACCGTTTAAACACATTAAGCAAGAGTCTAAATATATTGTGCCAATGAAGGTCATTCAACAGTTGGAACTTTACTGAACTGATTATCACGATCAATTATTGTAAGCATCAATTACAGTGTCGCATCCGAAGAAGGCAATAATAGAAACCTCCCCGGGAGAATAGAAATACATCACCACCACCAGTTCCGGATCGAAGATTAGAATGAGGATTGTTGACGGAGCAGAATAGAAAAATCTCTGTGTCTGTCGTGCACACAGAGTCATTGAAATCTTACCAGATCGCGGACCAGATAGCCGGAGTCGTTCATGCCTTGCCCGGTGGCGCTCGAGGAACGGAAAAAAAAAACTATGAACAGGCACTGATCAAAAAATTTTCTATCTCATCTGTCGAACCAAATGTCTCGTCGGACTACGTACGTCTAGGGCACTGAGCAAAACCAGGAAAAAGTCGGAGCAGGTAGGTATGTCATCACTGTCGTACCGATACGTGCCTAGGTCACGCGCATCGACCGCGATACCCGTTTGCCTAGCTAGTTCAAGGGAAACCTATTCGCGAAAGACACGTTTATTATTATGGTCGTTTTGAGAGACAGTCGCTCGGTTGACACTTGACGGATAAACGTCGCGGTCGCGCGCGGCGCAGTCGTCGTCGGGTCGCGCGGACAACGACAATTTCTGACGATCTTACCTGCGAACAGATGTCCGGGTTGCCAGCGAAATGTCTCGATCCGTCGGCCCGGTCCATGGCTCGAGGCTTGTCTCGCACCTGCTGCTGCTGCTGCTCGACGACTACGACGATGACTGTTCAACGCGATTGATGTGCCACAAGAACACCAAAGATCCGACGACGTCGTTCCGCGGCCCACATCGATCACGTTAAACCACTGTTATTATTTTATTACCGGACGACGACGACGGCGATGATAACGATGATAAATAATTATAATTGCAATAGCTGGTGCGTGCGCGTGTGTGCGGCCCCGTGTGAATTAACCGATAATAATGATAGCAATAACCGTAATAGGTAAATAATGATAATCGGTGACGTGAGCGTGCGAAAATCAAAATCGGCAATTTTCGGAGGGGGGCAGGGGGGGCTGCCGATAGGGTTAAGATCGAGGTCTAGGGGGTGAAAATGAGCAGTGCTCGGCGACCGATATCGATTGTACGGGCGACGTGTGCGGAGTGCACGCGAGTACGCGACGACTGTCGTCTGTCAGCCGTCGGCGGTCGGGAGGCGGAATCCGAAAATCCGATCGACAACGATCGGTCGCGTTACGACTACGGTAGTTACCCACGTACGATAATAATGTAACGTTTCATGCGCGCGCGCGCGCAACGGTCGCGGGGGGGCGAGGTGTGCGACGGTTGGGCGGCGGCGGTTGTGATAGTGAGCAATGTGAGCTACTGAGCTCGCGCGATGCCCCTTCCCCCCCGGAGTGTCGACGTGCTACGAGACGCTACTACGCTAGGCGAGTGAGAGCTGCAGCCCAGTATAATATCGTCTGCTATGGTGCTGGAGCGCGCTAGACGACGGCGGAAGACAAAACCGCCGGACCGATGTTGCGCGAAACGACTTATCAGTGCGTGCGTGAGCGCCGTGTGTGTGTGTGTGTGCGTGTGTAAACGAGGAGTTTCACGAATCGATGAGATAATAATATTATTATTGTTTATTTGTGTCTATTGTAAACAGTCGGTGATGGAGAGAGATCCTAGTCACGGGGAGAGAGAGAGAGAGAGAGAGTGAGCGATAAAGCGAACGGGTGATATCGCGGCTCGCTCGCCCGTTATGTCGCGCGAAAGCGTATTTTTTTTTTTGTAATGTTTCCGCCTCGCAGTGATAATACGACCGGAGGACGACGGCGGCGGCGAGAAAACGAAAACGACGAAAATTATTATCATATCCCACGTCCCGCCACAAATCCCCCTCCTATCGGACGGGGGCGTTTTCGCCGCGACCGAAACGTTCCGGCACGGAAGAAACGATCTCCGTCCCCACTAACCGGCAACTACCGACGAGCCGTGTTTCGTGTGTGCGCGCCCGCGGTACAAGTTACCGTGTACCGCGAGTACCGACCGCCGCCGCTGCGGGTTTATTACCACCGCATTGCCGTACTCGCCGAACGAGCGAAGGCGGCGCGCGTAGGTAAACTATGCGTCCATCCGTCGTTGCAGTCGGCGAGTCCCGTGGGCACGGTCTGTCGATTTTACCGATATTACCGCCGATTATAATACCCACCGAACTATCATACTAAACCAATACTTCAGTGATGTGCCATTGATTGCGGTCCAATGACAATAATATTATTGTTTAGTACATATTTTTTTCCATCCATAACGCCTCAAAACCCGTACCTAGGTACCTATATGCAGCGTACTCGACGTTATTATTTCGACTGACTGTACAGCAACAATATTATGTACTTTTGTTCTGTCCTCGGTTTTCTGTAAAATGTCCAAGCCCCTCTGCGCGTCGTATACGCCGTGAGATTTGTAGTTCTGTTTTTGAAACATTATTTAATGCTTGGGTGGATATTTCATATTATTATACAAAACGGATGCGTTACATTAGTGTTAATTTACGCGCATGCAATGCAAACTAATTGTGTGAGTAATACCGGTAGGTAGGTACTGAAGAAATAATAACTTATGAAAGTTCAGTATTTTAAGTTGACCAGAAAAATATAGCAAAATAGCCAATCCTTAAAACCTTTCAGAGAGATAATAATATAGCCTTATAAGTAATAGTGTGATCGGCGGCGACAGCCTTGATTATATTGTACGAATGTGCTGTTTGTGTACGTGAACAACAAACAACTTAAATAAAACTTTTGTTACATCCGCGTGTCACGTCGAGCACCGTCTAAATAATGAAATATTTACACGTGTCCGATTTCAATACAGTCGTGAAAGATGAAACTATTGAGTAGGTTTTAATCAATCTAAAAACAAAACGTTAATATTGTGTTTCATATTTTCTCGACAGAAGAAAAGTCGCATCTCTCAGAAATAAGTGGCAATTACTGAAATCAGATACAATATGGTCAACGCCGAACTGTACCTACATAGGTACCTACCTATTTGCTTTTTAACAAGCTCCGGTCGAACCTAAATTGGCTATTTATTATTTTGGTCCACATCATGTCGATTTGTATTTGCTTGCAAAGTGAGTCCCGGATATTATTTTAATTTTAAGTAGAATTTGAGATTGAAAATATAGGGAAACTTGCTCTTTCAAGTGTTCACTGGCCACCACTATAATAGTGCAGGTTTCGACTTTAGAGTGTACCTCGTCGATCGTCTTTGAGTTGTTCGATAATCACCTGCAAATTGTAGTACTTATTTTAAATTTGAATTCATATTGATAATTCATTTTATACAAAAAACCAATCCGAGCGGAGACGATGAGTTAGCATCCACCTAAGTGTACAAGGAATGGTGATATTTTATACTTGTCTAGTATCATTATACAGTAGGTTGAACTTGAATTAAATGGTAATATTTGACAACATTTTCGCATAGCTATAGGTATTGTTATAGTTATTTTAATAGAAATGGCCAAAGGAGCAGGCTGGGTACAACACAGAGCTCCAAATATAACAGCAGTTCTACTCTGGGCTTTGCCCGGAATCTAGATTAGGAGATGCATAATGTATAACAACTAGATATACCATATACACATAACTCATTACACATTTATGTATTATACTATTATGTATAATATCGTATATGGTTGAGTGTAGGAGGTCCTGTCATACTTAATACAATTCTTTAAAATGGGTTTCGGGCAGTGGCGGTCAAATGATATTGTAATGGCGGAGGGGCGGGGATATGGCTGATTTTATAACATGCACTATTTGATTATTATACTATCTTTTTTTCCTGGACTGTTTTTCTGCTGACATCATATTATAAAAACTTTTGAAAGCGTTCTTGGTTAAAATACGGTGAATGTAATAATCGATTTTTTTTATTATTTTAAAGGTATATCTATAACTACTGAAAGCACGTTCGCAGTTTCCTGAATAAAGCTGTCTAATAATATTTAGACATTAGTCGAAAAGCCATTAGTGTGATTAAATTATTAGTTTGTACTATATTTGCTATGCTTATACACTGATTTAAAGTGCCGAAGACAGGCCATTATCGACAGCTTGGGCCGTTCGGTCATATTAATATATTCCCACTCCCTACTACGCTCATCACCACAGAATTATGATGCAATAGCTTACTTCTTCAAATCGTGTTCTATTAAATATATACCTATTTATTTATGTATACGAGATATTCCGGATATTTGTTATTAATAAGACCACCGGTCACCGGCCCACGGCCCAAACGAGAAAAGCGGCCCACTGCAGTCTTCTGGGACAGTAATCCACTGGGACAATTCGGTCCTGAATTTATTAATGGACATAATAGTAGCCAGTAGGTAGATATGTCATATACTCATAATATGTAATATACTAATATGTAATATGTTATTGTTATTTCATTATTTGTTAGTTGTTATTATACTCATAATTTAATAAAAACGATTATGCAAAATGGTGTGAATCGAGCTGGCCATCGGTATACTACTATACTATTTATTACACTGCAGAATATTTTGAAAACATCATAGAATACAACAAATAATAATAACTCAAGTTCCTATTGATAAAAAGTTTAAAATTTCTTTGATTCGTAATATATTGAAATACCTACAGCGAAATAACTATTTCTGTCAAAAATTGGTGCGTCGTACATAAATTATAAGTAATCTAATTTTTCCGCTGTTGTTTAACAAACACTACCTATACTATAGTGTTTTACAATTAATAAATAATTTTCGAATTTGACTATTTTTAATCATCCCTAAGTAAGAAGTAACTAGATCAAATTTACTACCCGAAATCACCCCAATATGAAAATTTAAAGCTCTTATTATGTTAACGTTAAGTGTCGTCCGACTCAAAAAAACAAATTACACACACACATCATTAGGTATATTTTAGAATAACTCGTAAAATCAATGATTATAACACGGATACACGCAAGTCGGCTGCATCATATAACACGCACTATTGACCCACTAGGTCCAAAAGTTGACCCTATTAAAATGTCTAGGCACTTATATAGATAATACCTAATAGATAAGCGAATCGGCTGGCTTTTCAACGTCCTCCACCTATATGTAATATGTATAGGTATTGTACTGTGTTATTTTTCTGTCATGTCTCTACACGTCATGACTCGAAATAATAATAATACATTAATAATATAATGAAATAATATATATTGTTTTTATTTTGTAAACAGGTGAAATATTATTTTAAGTATTATTAAAATTATTTTTAGGGAATACAGTAGAATCTGTATAGCGCATAGGTACCTACCCAATACTGCAAAATAACTTCTTTATTTTATATGTTTTTCAAGTGCACATTTTTATTAAGTCAACTGCACATTTCATATTTCCATCTTACCTTACAATAAAGCCTGGACATACTACTAATCCATATTTTTACCATACTGAGAATCTCAATATGAGATTAAGATTGTATATACATTGACAAATATATAACAAAAAATTAATCCAAATTAGTTCAAAAAGAGTTGATAGCAATTATTTTCAATTGATTTACTAAATGTTGACAACGATTGGGAACGGATCGGTCAAAGTTGGTGGCTCGATGAATCCCCCCCCCTCCCAATGTATTAATTTGCTACTTAGTACTTTGTACACAATATGCAATTAATTTGATACGTATTAAATATTTGCTCTACTTTTGACACTAATTTTACCGTAGTTGGGGGCTAATTGCACACACAATGACACTTTTCTACGTACCAAAATATTTTTCAGAATTGTATGGCTATATGACTATTTGTAAAAAGTTAATAGGTAATATCATTGATTATAAATACTAGTATTTATTTTCAATGGTAATATGTATAAATGTATATTATTTTTTAAATCGAAAGTGAACCGTTTTCAAGGGGTTGTGTGTAGGCAACAAAATATTATGTTCTCCGATTATTAGTATTAGGTATACATTTTTATATTAAGTCTATAAACAATGTCGGGTGACCTAAGTGACAATCTCTGGGCCTCCAAAGCACAAAACTATGAAAAGACAAACGTATTTGTGGTTCTATGTCCTAACACACTACACAGTACGTAGTAGATACACACCCAATAATTATTTACATCTTGTAAAAGCCTATAACTTGTTTTTATTCAACATTTTTCAAATAGAAAATATATTCTACGACTTCTGACGATTCCTCAGTTTCATTGTCTCAACACAGTGGTGTATTTATAATTTTAACAAAAACCTTGTATCATTTCAAACTGTTAATTAAAAATTAGACACCGAGTTAATAGTATATTAAATTATAATATATTTGTTTGAACATTAAAATTATAGATTATACTTTATTAAAACAATTTATTTTATAATTATTTTAATTATTTAAGAAAAGTATACTAAATAAGACATTAGTATACTAGTTTATTGGTGTATTTAGTTTTGGGCATTACCCAATAGTCAAGCTTTGTTAGTAACTATTATACTATTATACATACTACATTGTTGATGATTTGGTTTAATGAGTAACCTCTCAAAAACAATGAAAGATGTATTGTCAGTATTTGAGTCTTGTTAATCAATCTTATTTGATATTTAGTTTAAAAATACTTTTTTCATTTAAATATTTATAAATTTATTAAAGTAACTATTTGTGTATTAGTGATGAATGTACAAATGTATAAAACTAAACAAAAAAGTTTCTGTAAAGAAAGTATTTGAAACGTGATTCAAAGTACCTATTAGCATTACTATTATTATTTACTAATTGTTTATCAAGTTCGTATTGAACACTCAAAAACAAATATTTAAAAAATGAGGAACAACTGCTTCTGAAAGATCATGACTGTTTCTCCACTATTTGGGACTACCTTCCTTTTGAATTGAAAAATAAAACATATATTAATCTTCCTAACAGAACCACTTGCTTTACATACCAGTATATTGTACTAGTCTGGACATAGTTAGCATTTAGAAGCAGCAAAATATCTTAACAAAATTAATGATGAGTGAAATTTCAAAAGGAGATTGTTTTCATACATTTCACTCAATATATTCTTAACTGAAATAAAAATATAACAAATATATTTTTGATGCTATGATATTTCATTGTATTACGTTACAATTTATCAAAATATTTCTAATCTATAAATCTATTATTATGATAACTTTTTAACCATACATTAATATCAGTAAAGAAAACAAGTCACAATATTTCTCAATGAAAATATAACTTTTAAGTAGTTAAGCAATAATTCAGCTAGTTTCTACATAATATATTATATATATATATACATACATGAATAAGCATATTAAAAAAGCAAACTATTACACTTGTTACATAATTATCATTTTAGAGACTAGAAAACATCTTTATATCACAATAAAATAAATACAATTTTAGTCTACATTTTAAGTCTCAGTTAGTATGTAGTTGCTTTCTAAAAATAATGCTATTCTTATATTTTTCACAAACAGAAATATATTTTTTTTTGTATAACTATTCATTATATATATATATATAATTAAATCACAAATTAACTGTTTTTAATATTAATACATGTATTATTAATGAGTATTAGGAGATTTTTCTGTAAATGATGTTGCAGAAGATAATATTATACCAGGTGTTTGAGGTTGATGCTGTTGTTGTGAAGATGGTTTTTCTGTCCAATTTGCATTAATCTCACGTTCTAATCGTTTATATTCCTTGAAGCAAAAAAAAAAAAATTATAAAAATAAATCATACATACATAAAGTCATAAATACAGTGTTTCGAGTATCCATCAATATTTATTTTGAATTAATATGTTTTAAATATTATCTTAAAATCTATGAATGTAATACCGTATTATAATTTATAGTATTTAATATTTATAAGCTTTTCAATTTAGAGGAGTACTTTGCATGATACTAGGTAGTCTTTGGAGATGGCAGGTGTATCCGATGAAAAACTTGATACATTTTAATGCATATAAATTAAAATATTCTGAACAAAAAAGTAAAGAAACATTTTTAATTTTAATTTTTAAAAAATGATTGTAACCTTATGATCTTTATTATTATATGTAGATGTACCTGTAACATGTATTCCATTACTAGCAAATTGAAATTTAAATTAATCATGTTTTTTGTCCATTCGAAAATATTCTAAATTAGATACTAAACTACTTTGTGAAAATCTGAAAATCTCCGAAGGTTTTGATAGTTGCCAAAATTTGAAAAAAAATATCTTATTATAATTTTTCTAAAAACTCAGAAATAAATTATAATTAGTTGACAATAGAAAATAATACATTATATTATTATTATACAAGATTTATAAAGAACAAGAAAAACTATAAAATTAGAATAAGAAAACATTTTTATAGATTTTTTATTTTTATAAATAAAAGGCACATATTTTATAATTTATACTACTATCATTGATTTTACACAATACAGATGCTCCATCTTATTGTTAAGGGGGATCGATAGCGGACAGTTATTTTAGCCAAAACATGCCAATCTTTGTCCCTCATACTAATCGATCTAGTGATACAATATTACCTTATAGAATTGATTTGAATTTGTTATCATGTCTAATTGAGATCGGTCAGTCTACTTAATCAATTTCACCTCCCAGCAACTATAAATTTAGTTTGAATATTTTGAAATTTTTGAATTTTCAAAAGTTAATTCAGAAATCATAAAATGTGGACTGACCGATCTTAAGAAGACATTATAACACATTCAGATCAGTCTGTTAAAATATTATAGCATTATCACGTAAATCGGTAGGATGGACAAAATGACATACAAATGAGTATAAATTGTTAGCCATTCACGAGTGCAATACCAAGTAGGTGACTTCTACATGCGCGTACGAGAACACTCCGCTATTTCTTTTACACACAGTCACAAACACACACACTCTAATCATCACTTACTACGCACACATTTACAAGACCCGCATGTAGCAATTTCAAAACTGTCTATTTCAGTTTTTTTAGTTTGAAAACTCCTTAAAAACTATCCACCACCGATCCCCTTAATATTGAAAGCTACCTCTCCCTCAGAAAGTAAAACCAAAAATATATTAGATGTGTAAACAAGTCCTTTAAAAAATAATGGATACTAATCGCTGTCAGCCACTAGATTCAAAGCAAACCTAGCAACTGACAACCAATAGTAGCTTCCAATATTAACAATAGAATGGCTTATCTGAATATACTAAAATCAATATTACTACTTATGTATTATAGTTTAGATATAAACTAAACTTTAAAAAAATGATTTTTAAAGACAAAGGCAAATTAAAACTATCAGGGTTAGTAAAAATCAAACAAGCAAATACAATTTTTGAAAATTAAATATTGTATAATACCACCTATCATACCTTTCTATTCAGTGCATTTTTATAATCATATTATGTTTTAGTATGTATAATACTAAATATATACTATATTATTCATATATACGTGTAGGTTTATTAGTTGTCACGAGTAAAACAATGTCATAAAAGTTTAAAAAAACTAAAAAGCAATAGAGTTCTGCCACTTGGGTTGGGGATTGAACCGGTGAACTACAGATGAAATCTAAGTAGGCCATTCATATTACCTAAAATGGATTAACTTAAAATATACCTACCTTTCTTTAATGATTAATTAAAAATGAATTACAAGTACCTGTAAGTTATAACAGTATGTATAATAGGTACATAGGTACATTGTAGGTAGTAAAAAGCAAGACTGGCCATTAACGCGTTAATAAGTTAAAGTTAAGTTAATTTCACTTTTTACCTTAATTAGTTAATTTTTGTTATGACTATTAACTTAATAATTAACTTTAGGAGCTTTTGAATTAACTTTTAATTAACTTGAGTTAATTTTATGTTTAAGAAAGTCAAGTTAATTTCAATTTTAATTATTATATAGAAAAGCTGTTCTTCTTACAATCTATTTTCAAAACAATGCAATCCAAACCACAACTCAAACCAAATACTTAGGTCTAATTTTAGACAAGCGTCTAACTTGGGGCCCACACCTCAAAGTTAAAAGAAAAACTCTTAACACTAGATTTCACCTTTTACGGCCTATCCTCAAGTCCAAACCCTCTATTGACAACAAATTATTAATATACAAATCAATGCTAAAACCTATCTGGGCCTACAGCATCCAAATTTGGGGATATGCCAAGCCTTCCTAAATACGGACTATACAAGCCTTCCAGTCTATTTCCTTTCGCCTAATAACATCTGCGCCATGGTAGGTCTCAAATCTCTCACTACATAAGGATCTTAAACATTTAATCAGTCTCTAAAACAGCCAAAAACTAAAATTTACACACCAAAACAGCTAACCACACAAATCCATTGATTTCCAACTTGGCCAGTGACTTCATGCCTAATAACCCCCCGCGTCGACTAAAAAGACACTGGTGTCGCAATCTCCTGAATCTTGAACTGCACTAATTAAAAAAATAAAATTCTCTAGTCTCTCCCCCAAGCTAGGGGTATCCACACTGGTGGGCCTCCCTCCTCACGCGATTCATGTTGCTTTTTTATTATTATCAAATTTACTTATTGTATGTATATAAATTACAGATTGTAAATATTCTATTTTATCTAATAAAAAAAAAAGTTATTATGTAATTTGTTTTCAAATTTGTATAAAATATAAATACCTATCTATGAAATTACAAATATTATCAATGCCCATTATTTTTCGGCATCATCGCCGTTATTTGATTCTTATCATTTTTTTTTTTTTTTTTATTTAATTACTTACCTATATTGTGTCTACAAGGGAGTTTTAGAATTTTAGCTATATAAAATATATTTTATTATATTTCTATAATTTAAAGTAAAGTTTATAATGTTATTTTATTATTATAAAATTAAAAATAATGAACAATTAATACTTAGGAATATTTGCAGAAAAACAATAAATACAATTTCAAATGTGTATACATATGAATTTTTTTTATTTATTAAAAGTATACACTTTTTTTAAAAATCATGTGAAATATTGTAGGAATACAAATGTCTAGTACACATTTTATAAGTTATAAGTATGCTAAAAAAGTTTGTACTGTTACCTTTTGAAACATATAAAACAATAATAGTTCTTTGGTCTAATAACATAAACAATTTTAGGTACTCATTATTTTTATTTTACCTATATGAAAATAAGAAACATTTTTTTAACCAACTTAACTTGAGTTAAAAAGTGAATATTAAATATTGGTTTACTCTCAACTTAGTTAAATTGATGGACAATTTTGGATTAACTTATAACTATTAACTTGATTTAGATTTTAATTTAACTTAACTGAGTTAAAATATCATTAACTTGTACAGCCTTGGTAAAAAGTATAAATCATGATGATGCCTTATGGAAAACAACTAGGTGTTGCAATAATTGGGTAATGTCGTAAGGATCAATAGGACAATGACTACAAAATATTAATGAACAACCTATGATTGTTTATTAATTGAACTTCATTAATCTGAACAAATACCTATTTCATTAGAAATTATTTCAGCATTATGGCTATTTATTCTTATTAAATCCCTAATAAGAACAATTTAATACACGCTCTTTAATATAATAGGTAATATTTCTAAATTATTCTTTAAAACCCTTGAAAATATAAAAGTTTCTGGAGTTGTTCCAAATTATTATACACAGACTCCAGACTTCTGTAAGTAACAGAGTAGGTATATTTTTAAATAAAATACATGCCAAACATGTGTGCACCTTTCCAAGACATCAAAAGGAGTTATATAATTACACCACAATCCAGCAATGCTTACCTTAATAGTTTCTTTATCGCGAGACGCTGCTATTGCCTTATTCATGGAACTGTTACGCTGCAAGTTGTACCAGCCAATGTGCATTACTCCAAATCCCACTATAAACATGAGAACTTCTTTGTTGCGGAAAACAAACTGTTTCAAGTTGTCCACGGCCATTTTAGCAGTATTATATATATTATGAACGGTTTCCAAAATGTAATGAACTGATTAATTTCAACAGTGCACGCAAACACATTTAATATAAATTATGAATTTCGACTAGTTCCACTCTAATATTATAGTACACACATTCGACTCGTTACCTAATGAATCGTAATTAATGCCGTAATCACGCAGTTAGATACTGACTATACCGAACACAGATGTATTAAATGGTAATTAGTAAATACGAATAATCGACATTTGGTAAAAAAGATTTGTTGAAATAAAAATAAAAAATCACTATCATAGTCCATGGATTTCAGGCTGATATTGAGTGATAACTTTTTTCGTCGTACTTTTAAAACATAATGGACGTACATTTAACAAGAATCGTATTTTATTGTTATCAACTTATCATAAAACTTCAAAAATGTTACCACCCTAATACACTATTTAAATTTATTACGTATACTATAACATTTTAGTATTTTACATCTTTATTAATCCAGAGTAAACACTACCTACTAAAATAAATCCTACTAAATCTATAGTTCAAAATTCAATAGTATCTATAAAAAAAATAATAATAAAGGAATTGGAATTTTTAAATGTCTAATGTTTCAGAGTTTACACCGATTAAGTAAACAGTTCTGTATAGTATTTGTCTAATGTTGAAAGCACGTTTAAAGATATACCTTTGTATATCTTTAATCGTGGTTTAAAGGGGGGCACAACTGGATCCTCACAGGACACGGATGTAGTACGAATAATAGTTGACTACTACCATAATATACTACTATTGGCTAGCTCGTTTTATTATTTGGGTACAAATATGAATTTTTTTCCTTAAAAAATGTTCTATTATTTAAATTTTTTGTTCAGAATAATATCACTTATTAGGTTCCCATACAAATATACATTATAATATATATTAATAAGTATATAAATATCATAAACTATAATATTTTACTACAGGTAATCAACAAACGTTTTATACTTATTAGAATCAGTGGCTTCTAAGCCGGCTTTATATAATTTACCTACTGTGTTTCTGAGTTGATATTTTTTTTTTAGGAATTGCAGTAGTAATTGTAGGTAAGAATTTAAAAATCAAAAAATCAACTCTATCCCAAAATAAGAGAGAAATACTTTAAATAAAAATTAAGAGGGAATAAATAATCTAAGTTGCCAGATGACTCTGGTCTTGACTTATGACCACATATAATTGAGTGGTCAAATTAAAATAACATATAAATAAACCATTAGGTATCCATAACATAATTTGTCTCTTCCATAGTTCCATAGGTGTTATTTTAGCATTTTGTGTTGAATGCCGTTTATTGCTTAGCAAAAGTGTCTATCAATTTGAATAACAAATATGTTATATGTCAACTATTAAGTGCATTAAATATTGTATGGTTATTAAGGAATGCATACACATTTGCACTTGGCACATTACGGCCTGCCGCCTGGTCACCACCTTTATTTGAAGTTTTATCTCCATTTTTATGAACTATAATTTAAATAAATTAGTAGTACGTAAAGATATACAAAAATAAAAACACACATTTTTAGAATTTCAGACATCAAACAATTGTTATACCAAGTGTACACTAGAATACTAGATAATAGAGACTAAAGTACATAAAAATCCATCTAAAGATTAATATTGATAGGAGCCTATTTATTTTTTGTATTACTTGTTAAAGTGAATATTCTCCAAAAATTTGCATTTTAAATTTTAATTATTTTAACCTAACTATTGATAAATATTTATTATCAAATGATCATATTATCATATTTACAGTTTTTGGAGCTCAAATCGTTTTTTTCTTAATGAGTATGGTCAAACACTAAAAAAAAAAACAAAAGATACAGACATATTAATATTATGCTTGTTTTAATAAATGTAGCCCTGAAACAACCTTATGTAGATACTTACAAATATCTAGTTTTAACATACTCCAAGAAAATAAGAATCTAAAAAAAATCTATTGAAGATGAGAAATTGATACTTTGGTCTTGGTGATCCAGTCTGATATTACATTGAGAAGACACTACACAGGCATTGTTGTCTCCGTCTTACAAGTGCTTAACATTGTAAATGTACTTTATGTACTCACAACAGATCACATCTAGCTTCATTAGTTCAAAAGTTAGGTTGAATCAACCTATTATGAAATTGAATAGTTTTATTTTTTATTTTGTTAAAATTATTTAAAATCTATACAGTACAATAAGTATAATACTTGAATTTGGTAATGAATGTTAGTGACAGGTTACCATTTATGGGCAGGCACTCAGCAATGCCACCCGTTCTAGAAACCTAATAGTAAAAACATTATCTGTGTATGTGAGTTCGTTTTTACAATAATTCAATTTTAAAGCGAGTTTTGAGTAGGTATATAAAATGCATTTATCATTATTCAATTATACCAGAGATGGGTAACTGCCATACCACAAGCCATTATTATCTAGCCTTTGTTACATTTTAAAATTACTTCATACAAGTACGTTTTTCGTAGATAATACATTTGTATAATAATTCTATTGTAGTAGAAATTAAAAAGCAAGATGCTTCATTTCATTTATGCGAGTTGCAAACAAATTCTATCTACAAAAGTGATGGGTGTGTATGTGTGGTTTTGGAAAAATACCTGTTGAAAAATATCCACTTTTATGATGTTTTATCGATTTTTCGTTTTTGCATTAAAAATGTTATCTATGCTCAGGCGTGCTAGATTTTAAAATTCTAAAAATTGGCCTTCTATAAACTTTGTGCCGTCCATCCCTAATTTATAAAAAACTAATTATTGATTAAAATATTTTCCACCTATTTATTAATATTTTTATTTACCAAATTAATTGTTTCAACAAATTATTGTTTTAACACTGATTTTTTTCATATAAAACATTTTAGAGGATCTAGAATATCATTTAATTATGGACATGACTACATGAGTCTTGTCATATAATACGTATAATAAACAAACACAATCCAGTAGTAACATTCTTTCTTTTTCCACGAGTCGTTTTATTCACATTTAGCCCAAATACACAATAATACAAAATATGTGAGATAATAAAATATTATTTTTTCGTCAACTGGCATTGCATTCAATTCAATTTCGAAAAAAAGATTTTCGTGTAATATGTCTCATGAACTATGAGCATAAACTGTGATAAGATGATAAGCACAACATATCGCAAAACACGGAATCGATCTAATATGTTATCTATGGAGGTATACTTTGTATCTCTCATAGGTCCGTCACTAACTTAATCGTAACGTTTTCAAGTATCAAATGTTTGGATACTAACTTCATATTATTTTAATCAACATGTAACTCACGTGTATTTCTCGATCGTCTTTTCCTGCAACACATTTTTTCGGCCGATAAATTTAGCCGATACGGTGTGTGCGTCAATTCAAAAGTTTTTTGCATCTTAATTATTGTACGTAAAGTAAATGAACACGCGGCATTATTCCCTTTGTATGGTTTTGATTATTTCGTGTTTGACAAATTGTACGTGATGGACCCAGAAAAACCCGGCGTATTAGCCGTGGACGAGCTGAGGTAAATAAATGTTGTTTTTAGTATTTTTAAAATATACTTAACCTATGTGTTCCATTCATAATATTCATATCCTTGTGATTAGTTTTCTTATAAATACCCCATTATTCTCATTATATTCAACATAAAACCCAAGGTTGGTACTTAAAAAGGTAAGCACCTAGGAATATTATATTTTTCCAAATGGTTTGTTTATTTAGTTGCTGTAAAAAAATAAATAATAATATATAGTTAGGTTTGAACCATAATAAATATCTAAGTTTATTTCAGACGGGTCGGCTCTGAATGTTTTATCAATTATGTATCGATCTTTAAAATTAAATCAATAACGGTAGACAACAGATTTATAGATAGATATTACCATCACACATTTTTAATTGGTTGTATCAATGTGAACTAAACATACTTTTGACAAAGCTACCATTAGGATACCTCGGCATTGCAAAACCACATGAATTTTTTGATGTATTTGAAGTCTCCTGTTGCATAGTGTTTTAAGTTTTAAGTTTATTATTTATTAACTTTTGGGCAGGCAATTTCAATAGTATATACATGAATAGCTCTGAATTTCAAGAGTCTTAATTAATCATATTAAAATAAATTGATAAATATAATCTTTATGAGCCCTTAACTATCATAATTAATTTCAAAAATATATTCTTGTGTAGGTAGGTATATGATCTTAATATTTGATATTATATTGTCTAGATATCATTACGTCCCTAGTTGTCATTCCCAATTTAGATTTTCAAGAAGTTAAGTTGAATCAAATAAGTATTATTGTTTGTCAACTATTTTCTTAAAATCGTAATTTTTATTGTAGATATTCTAAGAATGTGTCATTATAAATCCTGGCAGCATATATTAGTTATAACAATTGTTTTTGGATGGTATAAGACCCAATGTGATACACAAAAAAAATTTATTTTTTCAATTTTATTAGTTTATATTTACATTAATACAGTGATTCCTTTCCTAATAGAACCTCTAAATAGCTAACAAAATTTTAGCTACTGTGTGTGTCTGGTGTTTTAAATATTCGCTGTAAATTCAATCTGATAAATTAAAAATAACTACCTACAAATCAAATATTATTACATATTCTTCTGATTAGGAATCTGATAATGATATTAAATTAATTATTTTAAATATATATTTTTAGAATAATACTAGATTATTACTCTGAACATCCACCACCCTGGATTAATAATTCACCATCAATACCTAAAAAAATGAAAATGGCCGATACAGATTTAAATATTGTTGAAGATGTTTTACGTTCATTAACTTTGGCTGCTGAACATTTTCGAAATCTTTGGGATTGGTCAGAATTTGCCAATTGCTACTTAAGTCACAATGACAAATATGTTGTTTGGTAAAAAAATAAAAATAATAATTTATTTAATCGAAACAAAAATATGTTAATTTTATATTATTATTTTTAAGGTTGGCTTGTCAATGCATGTCAATAATATTGCAATTGACTGAATCAGAAAAAAATAATCTTATTTTACTTCACATGGATGAAAAAACCAATGAAGAAAACATGCTAAAATATAATTTAAAGTCTTATTCAAATAGTAAAGATTATTTAAAATTATATATACCAGACCCAGACCAGTATACAACTGTTGAAGAAGTATCTCTGTCTATAGTCGGGCCTCCAAAACAGGTACATTATCAGAAATCTAAATTATTCAACAATATGAAATAATATGTACTAATGAGTTAAAATATTAATTGTATAGCCTGGTGATCTTATACTTGTCAATTCTACGAAACAAAATTTAAGGAACCTATCATTAGCTGTCTCTGCAGGCAAAGTAGCTTGTTTGGTTGGACCTGTTGGGAGTGGCAAAAGTGCTTTAGTACATTATTTAGCAAATATTACTGGTTTGTACAATTCAATCAATTAATTTTTGAATATTATTAACTTTTATACTAATGTTTTTTTTGTATTTTACATTGATAGGATGTAACACCCATGTTTGTTGTTTTTGTCATAAAAGTTTGTAGTATCAAAAAAGTTTGTGCTCAGCACTTTACCTTTAATTTCAGTAGTGTGAATTAGAGTGAATCAACCCATTATAAAACTTAATGGTTAGAACATTATCCGTGTTCATGTGTTGTTATTTTACGGTAATTCAGTTTTTAAGCAAGTTTTAAAAAGCTTTTAAAATTGTGTTATTTTATATATTCCATAACTCGCCTAAAAAATAAGTCATTGTTAAAACCAATGTAAGAACACAGATAATGATTTTACCATTAAATTTTCCGGTCTGGTGGCATTACCGAAATTCTTGCCTATAAATGGTAACCTCCTGTTACTAATATTTACTATCAAATTCACTCACACTTATTGTAGCGCATAGATTGTAAATAAATTTAATGAAATTAGACAATTTTCAAATGTATGAAATTAAAATATTACTATAGATATGACAGTTAAACGATTTAATATGTTAAATCATTGAGCATCGTGTTAAAAAAGATGCTATGCATGCATTTGTTGTATGTCTTAGAAGTGTATAACACAGCAAATTTACACTCAGTATACTCTATTCAGAATAAGACCGTGACCCGGCAGCGACCATTTTTCGTTCCTCGAGGGTTAGACACCGTCCCCACTAAGGCAGCATGTCGGGCGCTGCCACAGAACAAAGCCACTTCCATGCGCTCAACTCGGCCGCCGAGTCATGGTATTATTCTGAATAGAATATAGATCACGTTTACGTTCGTTATTTTAAAAATTAGAGAGTATCGACATATTATGAAACTTGATGGTAGGAACATTATCTGTGTGTGTATGTTGGTTTTTTTATGATAGTTCAATTTTTTTGTACACAATGTAGTGTAAATTAAATATGCTCATAGCTCACCTAAAAACTGATTTATCTTTAAAAAATCCACGTACAAACATGATGTTATGACTATTAATTTTCATATGTCGATTCACTCTAATGTTTAAACTAACAGAGGTAAAAGTGATCTGCCCAGTGTAAATTTTCTGTTATGTAAGATAACACATGTATAGTAATACATGTATTGTAAGATGGAGGCAATAGATGTCTATGTATAGTTTTTTTAAGCATTACATTCAACCCCTGACTCAGTGACTTTTTTGTGTTGTGCTTATCCAGTATCATGCAAATTAAATGTAAATGTTATTGTATAACTAATAGTAAAACTTGTGTTTAATATCCGAATAGGACATACCGATGAAAAATTACTTACTGTTCAACTGGGTGATGAAACTGATTCTAAGATGATGTTAGGATCTTATCATTGCACAGACATTCCTGGAGAATTTGTTTGGCAGCCAGGAGCTCTAACAAAGGTTTGTTCTTAAAATTTGGTTACCTATATTATCATTATTATCTGCTTGAAATAACACAAAACATATTATTTGTATGACATAATTGAATTAGAGAATTACTAATATAAAATTTAAATTTTATGTTCCACTTTTAAAAAAAATTGTTTACTATTTTTTATATTTAGGCTGTGACTGAAGGAAAATGGCTATTGCTCGAAGATATTGATTCAGCTTCTAGTGATTTAGCAGCTGTTCTCGTGTCTCTCGTAGAAAATCGATCGCTAACTGTTCCTGGATTTAGAGATCGACTTATTCCAGCTACTGGATTTCAAATGTTTTTCACTCAAAGAGTGATAACTACTACTAGCGGTTACTATCACAAGCAAAATATTGCAACGGATTTATTGGGAAAACACTATATCCAAATTAATGTTGAACCACTTAGCAAAACCGAACTGATTGAAGTTATTGAAATTAAAGTAAATTCTAATTACCCTCATATTTGTATATAAATTATAAACTATTATTACATTATGTCAAAAAATATTATCTTTTAGTTTCCAATATTGAAGACAATTGCCCCAAAAATCATCGACGTTTTCTTATTATTTTCTGCTGGATTTCATAATAGTGATGCTATATTGAGCTTAAAAAGAAATGGAAGATTAACGTCTACGAGAGATTTGATGAAATGGTGTGCAAGGATTGTGAAAGAATATGATGTGACATCCAGTGAATCAGCTTTAAAAGTAATCCAAGATGCAATTGACATATTTTGCTGTAGTGCTGCAGATCCAAGTACATATATTAAAACTTAAAGTATAATTAAATAATTAGTATCATTACGTAGTAAAAGAAAACATCACACCACCTGCAATTTATCCTTGCAAATGGTGTTGTATGAGATATACTTGCGGAGATAGTATTCATAGTTTTAGTTTAATAATTTTTTTCACAATATTAAAACATTATTTTGTTATGGTTTATTGTTTTTTATTTTTTCATTTTTTATAACAAATTAGTGAGCATGTATATCCGATAAACAAGTATTACAACGCAGTTAATCTGTTCTCTTCTATTTAGTGTGAACATTTGGTAAATATTGTGTTCGTTAATTTCTCAAACGTCATTTTTCTATGTAATATTGTTATTATGGAACAACCATTGTTGGTACTGACAAGGAAACATCTTCAAAAGTTTTGAATACTTTGAGTTATAATAAATAAATATATTTGAATAATTATAAAAATGTCATCAAATATGGTTATATCTAACCGCTATTTGAGTGTCCTTAAATGAACAATTTATATATTTACCAAAATAATCATTAATCCTATACTCTGGCCTACAAAAAAACGCAACTAGATGGTGACCAAAATATGTTTGAGTTGAAACGTACCACAAAGTTTATAAAGTGAGGGAAACGGTTTACTTATCTCTTGGGCTGGAGTATAAAACACTATCTAAATATCTATTATTTATATTTGATATATTTATACAATTTTCAATAATTTATTGAAAACCACTATTAATACTAAATGTTTTCATTTAATATATTGGTTATAATTATATTCTAATTATTTTTTATTTATTTTAGAAACAAGACTTGAACTTGCTTGTCATGTTGCTTCTTTAGTTGGTGTTGTGAAAACCAAAGCAGAATTTTTTTTAAATGAGTATAAACCAACTATTGTACTTGATGAGAAACACTGCATTGCAGGCCGAGTTACGTTAGCTCGCACTGGTTCTTTTTTAACAGACAACTATATGTAAGAATTTAATGTTTTTATCTTATGATAATAGAAGTATGGCTGTATATAAGTAAATAAACACAGTGGGTTGATTCTATAATGAAATATTATAGATTTAATGCATGTTGTGTATCGATATGTTTATTTATTTATTTTTTTTTTAATTTAGTAGATTTATTAATAATTCAAATATTTATTATGCTATTATAATTATTAATTAATAGATATTTCCCAAAAATGCTAAATTGCTATTATTTTATTAAACTGTATATTTAAAATACCATATTATTTACCTAACAAAAAGTAGGAAAAAAATTACATACAAATTAAAAAATAAGTGTTTTTTAACAATCTGTTTAGATTTATCAATTGATTTAATAGTATACACTTTAACGACACCAAACTCATTTAACACTACCCTGACAATACTATAATACCATTACAGATATTTATGATTTCATCCCACATATTTCATGATATTGTACCTATTACACATAATATTTGACGAATTTATGTGATAACATTTATACAGTTGCTATATACATAATGTTGAAATATATTATACATTATATTTATATATTTTGCTGAATTGTATGTTGTAGTATTAGCCGATATTTTTGCTATAGCTCATGTTGTTTTAAGTTTACTCTGTCCACCAAGAGAACATGCCAACTCTTGCTGGGCAAAGTATAGTCATTGTGTAAAAACAAATATAGTGAATTTTACCAGCATATTTAAATAAATGTAATTTTACCCAATATGTATGTCGTTATGGACGATACTGTCTATTGTTTTAATTTTTTCATCTCCAAAAGAAATTGGTATCTTGAGTTTATAGTCAGTTAAATTATCTGTGTTTTTTAGTCCATATTCCACATGTACATTATATATTTTACATAGTTTAATATTTTTTTTAGATCAAATTCTTCAAAGTTTGCTTTAACACGTTCATCTTCTTGTCTTTTGGAACGTATTGCTTGTTCAATTGCTACTAAAGAATCTGTGTTGCTTGTTGGTGAAACTGGTACAGGAAAGACATCAACACTTCAACTATTAGCAAAACACACAGGAAATAAATTAACTGTTTTAAATATGAATCAACAAAGTGATAGTGTTGATCTCATTGGAGGATATAAACCAGTTGAATTAAAGATTATTATCAAACCAATTAGAGAAGAGTTTGAAAGTCTTTTTCGGGGAGAGTTTAATATTGAACAAAATTCAAAATTTTTGGGCCATATATCGGTAAATTAACTATCATATACATTTAAAAATTTAGTTCAATTTGTCTTTTTTTTTTTTTGTCTTAGACTTGTTTTAATAACCGTGAGTGGACTAAGTTGATTAAATTAATGAAACATGTCTTACAAAAAGCCATAACCAAAAACACTAAGAATAATAAACCTGTTAAATCTTGGTCAGAGTTAAATGAAAAATTAAAACGTTTTGAAGTTCAATTCAAACATTGTCAGACTGCTATGGCGTTTGCGTTTGTTGAAGGAAGTCTTATACAAGCTGTTAAAGAAGGTAATAGAATACAAATAGCATTTAAATTCATTGCAACATATATTTATTTTATACATTTTTAGGGTATTGGGTTTTGTTGGATGAAATAAACCTTGCTTCAGCTGAAACATTACAATGCTTATCCAGTTTACTCGAATCTGATGGAACTGTGACTATATATGAAAAAACTGATTCTAAACCTATACCTAGACATCCAAATTTTAGATTAATGGCTGCTATGAATCCAGCTACAGATGTGGGAAAAAAAGATTTGGCTCCTGGCATAAGAAACAGGTGTTATCTATTAAACTACTAAGTTGAAATTTATTATTTTATTAATGTCAATTTATTTTTGTTTCTCAGATTTACAGAATTTTTTGTTGAAGAGTTAACAGATCGTTCTGATTTAATTACTTTAACAGCTTGTTATTTACCAGACTATTCTGCTCAAAAATTAAACGCTATATCTAAATTTTACTTAATTGCCAGACGTGAAGCCGAAAACTTTCTAGTTGATGGCACAGGACACAAACCTCATTATAGTTTGAGAACTTATTGCCGTGCATTGTCTATAGCATCTTCAAATCCGTGTCAATCTGCTCAGAGATCGTTGTATGAATCTTTCTGTCTAAGTTTCCTTACTCAGTTAGACACTTCCTCTCATAAACGTGTTGAGTCATTAATAGCTATTACTATGTTTGGTGAAAAATTAATTCAAGGAGTTATTAATCAGCCTATTCCAAAACCTTTAACTAAAACAGAGTCTTATATTCATTTTGAGGGTTACTGGATTCAAAAAGGATCATTGGAACCTTCAACTGCTAAAAAAGTATGGAAATAGAATTTAAAATTAAATATGTAACTAAATTTGAAATATTTTTCAGTATATTATAACCAATAGTGTTAAAAAAAATTTACGTGATCTTGTTCGAGCTGTTTCATTAAGTTGTTTCCCAGTCTTAATTCAAGGTGATACATGTGTTGGGAAAACAAGTCTAATCACTTATTTAGCAGCAGCATCTGGTAATGTTTTAGTACGTATCAATAACCACGAACACACAGATTTACAAGAGTATATTGGTTCATATTCTGCTCAATCTATTACTGGTCAACTAGTTTTTAAAGAAGGTTAGTAATGAATATTAATACATTGGTTTTGTAATAGTTTTTCTGTAAAATTAATTGCCAATTACTTTTTGAAGACATGTACATTGTATTAGTAAAACTTCTAAGTGGTTTCCATCAGTTCTATGCACGATTTAGGCCCAATGAATCATGGAAAAGTGTCTGTGAAAATCACTATTAAAAAAAGCTAAAAAATTCACCACTAACGCTTGTATGTAATAGGGGTGATAAGCTCAAATACAGCTGTTTCTATATCGCCACACATCATTTTGCAAGCGCTAGTGGTGAATATTCCAGCTGTTCTGGTCATTTAATTTGATTGCCACTTTAAAGGAATCTTATCATAGGTTATCGAGCAACCATAAATCGTGGTTCTACGCCAGTATTTGTTGGTAACTGGTGTACATACTGAACTATATCCTGTCCATTTATACCCTTATACTTATATTAATTATTAATAATTATTACTTTTATTCAATTTGACTATATTTGTACAGGTGTTTTGGTAGAAGCAATGAGAAAAGGTCATTGGATTGTATTAGACGAGTTGAATTTAGCCCCAACTGATGTGTTAGAAGCTTTAAACCGTGTATTAGATGACAATCGAGAACTATTTATTCCAGAAACACAAACTACCATCAAAGCCCATCCTGGGTTTAGAATATTTGCAACTCAAAATCCTCCGGGCTTATATGGTGGTCGTAAAGTAAGTTCATAATTATTTATTTAATGTCAAGCCTTGTAGTTTTTATTGTAATGTTTAGGTTTGTTAAATTAATATTAGGAAAATAAGTAGAATATTAATAAATTACAATCAAAATGAATAAAATTATTTTCAATGACTTGAGAACTGGTTTAAAATAATCATTCAGAATTATTAGTTATAAATTATATTTCTGATGATATGTTAATATAAGATTGTAGGTTTCTTTAGAATTTTATATAATACACTTAGTATTAAAAATACTTCAACAAAGTAAATTCAGTGAAATTTCTATACAACAAACTTCTATTTAACAAAATTTGCTGTTTAACAAATTCATTTATATTACAAATTTTTTTTGCTCTCCATACAATTTTATTGTATGGAAGTTTCGCCATATTACAATATTATATTTGTTTTTGAAATAAATGTCTATTGCTTATTACATTAAGAATATGGTAATTTTATTCTTGATAAATGTTAAGAATTTTTAAAGTATTACATATGATGTGTATGTTACTATATTAATGTACAGTTCAGAATATTTTTGATAAAATCATAATGATAATTTATTTTACTTTTATGGAAAAAAATTAATCTTGGTCTCTTATTTTTATGCCTAGATATTATCAAGAGCATTCAAAAACCGTTTTATTGAAATGCACTTTGACGAAATTCCAGCCGATGAGTTGGAAACAATATTGTTTCAACGCTGTGAAATTCCTTTGTCATATGCTAAAAAAGTAATATTGGTTATGAAAGATCTACAATCAACAAGAAAAGGAAGTGCCGCATTTGCTGGAAAACATGGTTTTATAACACTTAGAGATTTATTCAGATGGGGTGAGCGATACCGTTTGGCAAAAGCATCAGAGAATTATGATTGGAATCAACACTTAGTTGATGAAGGTAAGAAATTAGTAATACACTAATTAATTTCTATCTTACTATTTACTAAATTTTTATATATTTTTTTAGGTTTTTTAGTATTAGCTTCTAAAGTTCGTAAACCAGAAGAGGAAAAAACTATATTACACGTATTAGAAAAACATTTCAAGTGTTCACTCTCTTTAGATAGATTATTTACATGTGAGAAACATTCATTTTTTTATTTTTTTTTTTTATTGAAAATATATTTAAATTGTTGTAGTAAATGATGAGACATCACCAATAACTCGCCATATACTTAAAAAAATAGAGATACAGCCTCCTGGATTTAGTCATGTTTATATGTCCAAAAACATTAGACGAATGGTGGTTCTCGCTTGTAAGTATATTGTGGTTTATAAATAACATATTTATAGTACTTATGTACCTATTATTTGTATTTTTTATGTTAGGTAAAGCAATCGAGTTCAATGAACCCATCTTATTAGTTGGTGAAACTGGATGTGGAAAAACAACAGTTTGTCAAATGATTGCTGCAATTAATGAAAAACAGCTATTAACTGTTAATTGTCATCAACATACTGAAAGTTCAGACTTTCTTGGCGGACTAAGACCTGTTCGAAACAGAGAGCAAGATAATGATCAAAGGCTATTTGAATGGGTTGATGGACCATTAATAGAATCAATAACTCGTGGACATATGTTTTTAGCTGATGAAATATCATTGGCCGACGATAGTGTCTTGGAACGTTTTAATTCATTGTTGGGTTAGTTTTAAGTATATTTCAAAATAGTATCTAGCCACTAAATACTAGTATTAAATAAATAACTATACATTGTTCGTTTTTCAGAACCTGAAAGAAAACTTTTACTAACTGAAAAAATTGGAGATGATGATGGTGAATCAGAACTTGTTGCACACTCAGAGTTTTGTTTTGTTGGTACAATGAACCCTGGAGGAGATTATGGCAAGAAAGAAGTATGTTAAAGAATAAAAATTGTATATTTAGCATTTAACATAAATATTTAAATGAAATTTGTTATTTATATTTTGATGATTAATGGTTTTAGTTATCGCCAGCACTTAGAAATCGCTTAACAGAAATTTGGTGTGAGAGTTGCTCTGATAATGATGATCTTGTTCAAATTATTAATCACAACTTTTCAATATCTAATGAACACAGTTTATTTTTGAGTAAATCGATGGTTGATTTTGTTAACTGGTTAAAATCTGCAGAACAAATAAAATGGTAAGCAACTTTTATAATTTTGCTATGTGTAATTGTTTACTTTAAATTTTTTATTTATTATACAAACCATTATTAATGTCAACTATACTAATAAGTAAGAGTGTCAGAGGTACACTTACATTTACTGTCTATCTCATGCATAACAGGGTGTATAATCAGTGGATTATTTGAGGTTTAGCAAATTAAGGGAGGGTCTACATTTGAATAAAAAGCCTTATTTACATACCAAATTTATATTAGACTAATACTTTGTTCTAGGCATAATATGTTAAATTTCTAAACTGATTTACTCAGAGTTAAAAACACACATTTTGTTTCTGTGTAAATAATGACGGTTGATCCAAAATTAATGCTCTTTTTAATTATTTTTTAATTATTTTTTAATTACTTATTTAATAATTTTAATTTGTATGTATTTATATAATTTATATTTTAAATACTATACTTAATGTTTGTTAATTAGACATTACTTCTTTCATAGTTACTTAAAATTGAACATAACCATCCGAGACTATTTAATTTGGGTAAAATTTATTGAATCAATGATGAGCCAAATACCAAGCAATGATATCAATTATAATAGTATGCAGGCATTTTTTACATTTTACAAGGAAGGCGCAATTATGACATTTCTGGACAAAAAAAATACAATAAACCATAGGTAAGTCTTAATTTTTCATTGATCTTGTAAAATATTAATTTAAATAATTTTTTAGTTATGATCAGGCCATTGAACACGCCTTAAAAGATTCTTTACTTAAACATTATCCTAAATCTTTAAAAACCGAAGATATTAAAATTTTTGAAAAATTAGTTGAATTCTTTCCATTAAAATGTCTGCCAGAATGGTTTGGATATGATGGATATTACATTCCTAAAGGTAATAAAATATTTATGTACTTTAGATCTCAAATACTAAAATTGTATTTTCCGTGTTAATAGGTAATATGCCACTAGAACCAATTGCTGCATTTTCATTTGACGCTCCTACCACCAAGTCAAATGTCATAAGATTATTACGATGCATGCAAATAGAGAATCGAGCAATTTTGCTAGAAGGTAGCCCAGGTGTTGGCAAAACAAGTTTAATTCAAGCAGTTTCCAAAGCATCGGGTCATAAATTGACACGTATTAATCTCTCTGAACAAACAGACGTATCAGATCTATTTGGGGCAGATTTACCTACTGATGGTGGTGATGGTGGTAGTTTTGAATGGAGAGATGGTCCATTTTTAAGAGCATTAAAAGAAGGAAATTGGATTTTATTAGATGAAGTATGATATATTATTTTTATTTCAAAATGTGTACATACTCATTTGTTTATCAACTGCTTCTAACTAGTATTAACAAAATATTCTTTAAAGCAGGGATCTGCAATATTTTTCATTCAAAAGTTTAAAATAATATAAACTGATTTTTTAGGGCCACAAAAGATTTACATTTTTGATATTTAGCTATGTAAGTGGCTGGTTATTAATAAATTAATATGATACAAAATAGAAATCAAGTTTAGATATTAAAGTTTTTCACTGATTTACTTAACCAAAATATAATACACTAAAACCTTTTAAAAATAAATTACAATTTATACACTGACTTTATATTTAACATTGTTGCATGTTAATGAAACCATTATGAATTTAAGAATATATTTGAGAAGCATTGGTCTTACATCATCCAAGATAATGAGCACATTTATACTAGCGTTTTATACTATATATTCTATTCCTAATGAAAAAATCTCTATTGAGCATTCTGATGGCTATGGTAGTGCCAAAGCCAAATTTCTCCTACCTTGCTAGCTGACATTTCCCAAAGACCATGTATGAACTTTAACAACTATCAAAATCGGCTGTGGATTGCCCATTACTACAGATTGTTTTTGGGAGATGCGTAATACGACACTGAAATTGGTTCGGCTAAACTGATTATTTTTTTTTTTAATAAAGTAGATCATTTTTATTTTTGTATAATATATTTATAGTCTATGGTTACACAAAATATGGGTCGCAAATTGCTGAACCCTGCTTTAAAGTATTAACAACAGTTGTTACTTGATAGATGTGTTGTATGATTATAAACACAAATTAATAGTTTCAATAGTGTTTTATGACTTAAGGGGAAGTCCTCTTAAGTAAATGATAAAAATTATGATTGTTTATTTTGTTCATTTTAATAGTTAAATTTAGCATCGCAATCAGTACTAGAAGGTTTAAATGCAGTTCTTGATCATAGAGGTGAATTATATATCCCTGAACTTGGCAGAACTTTTATTATAGAATCTGAGAAAACTAAATTATTTGCTTGTCAAAATCCAATGAGTGAAGGAGGTGCACGAAAAGGACTACCAAAATCTTTTTTGAATCGTTTTCTTCAAGTAATTAAATAAATTCTTAAGTCTATTACAAATTAAATCTCATGCATTACTCTATATCTAATTTAAACCTTCGTTTTGTTTTAGGTTCATTTAAACGCATTAGATTATAAAAATATTGTGAGCATAATGAATACAATTTATGAATCAAAAATTAAAAAGATTCAACCATTAAATTTAAAAAAAGTAGTCAAATTTACAATGTCGTTCTGTGATAAATATAACGTGGATTTTAATCTAAGAGATATATTACGTTGGGTTGATGTAACTTTGACACTGAAATGTAATATCTTGGACCATTTACCATTAATATTTACTGATCGTACAGCGGGCTTAAAAAGTTTGGAAAATGAGGTAACTATTGTCAAACTTCGTATAAATTTATTATTGTTATATATTTAGGTCAGAGATAATTGTACTTCAAATATTTACATTTGAGGAAAATGTTTTGTCTTATTACGGTATTAATCCTTTCAAAACTTTAATTATATAACAATTCAATAAAGTTAATTATATTTTAATTATGGATTTCCTGAAGCACCTATAAAGTTTGGTAATTTTTAACCTGTCTTGTATCCAGCAAAGAATATGAATTTATAAAAATAGTAGTCTCCCTCAGTGGTGATAGATCCTCCTACGCAAATTGTTAATAGAGAAGGAGAGATTATTTGTTTTGTGTTATTGTTATATTCTTTTGTTGGATAAAATTAAATTTAGTCATGTATTTGAAAAACCAGAAAATAACTCGAAATTCTCTGACCTAATTATATCTTTAAATTTGTAATTACTTATATAATACATTTTTATGTAGATACTCAAGGAACTGAGAAAAATGGTTGCCATTACCGGGAGGACATACGATTACTTACGAATATTTCCTTCTGGTATTATGTTTAATAGATTTGTAGTACCACGTAAACGTGCAATTGGTATGCCGATTGATCAAAGTAATAATAAGTTGATTTTGAGGTCACATGTCCATACATTGAACTCTTTAGCTGTTTGTATGAAAATGAATTGGATGCCAATTTTGGTAATATATGTTTGTTAAGTAAATTAAGTAAAAATAAGTTTTTAATTGTTGTATACTTACAATTATTTAGGAAATTGCATAGGGGAAAAAACAATTTTTAATGATTGCTTCAATCTGAAATTTTGAAGTCTACCACATGACCTATGTTTTTACAGTTAATATATATTGATAATGGTTAATTATAATTGTTGTGGTTTATTTTAGGTGGGTAGTGGTAGTGGAAAAACGTCAGTGATAAAAACACTAGCTCAATTGTATGGTTGTGAATTGCGTGTATTATCTGTAAATGCCGCTATGGATACAATGGAAATATTAGGTGGATTTGAGCAAGTAAGTAAATTAATTAATTAAAATAATTACGTTTTTTTAAATGCATGTTACTTACTTTTTAGGCAGACTTTAATAGACACCTTGAAGAATTTGCTAAAAGAATAGAAAATAAAATGTTTATTGAAGTTGGTGAACAACTTTTAAGTAGTCGAAATGATTATATTTCCTTACTAATTTTGTGGAATGAATATAAGACTATGACTGGTAAAATATAGACAAAATAATTTCTTTGTTTTACTGTAAGTTACAGTTGTATTTAACTTGCAGTTATTTTTGTATGTTTTTAGATGTTTCCAATAATACAGTAACCACTATGGCCTCTGAAACAACATTATTTAAAAAACGTATAGATACGTTAATTAAAATTGCAAATGTACTTGCAAATGATGAATTAATTTGTTTACTTAAAGCTCTTAGTGAACGTGTTTGTTCTACTGGAAATTTAAATTCTGGCGGAAAGTTTGAGTGGATTGACAGTATTTTAGTTAAGGTCAGTTTATATTTTACTCAACTAATAAATTAAATGTCAATAATTTTTTTTTTCATTTTGTATTACAGTGCTTAAATGACGGTAGTTGGTTGTTAATTGATAATGTAAATTTATGCAGTCCAGCTGTACTGGACCGTTTAAATGGACTGTTAGAACCAAATGGGATTTTAGAATTAGGTGAAAAAGGAATTGGATCTGATGGACAAATCACAACCATAACACCACATAAAAATTTTAGACTTTTTTTAGCTATGGATCCAAAACATGGAAGTATTTCAAGGTAAATATTTCAACAATACATTTTAAGTATAAATTCTAAATTAATAATTGCTTTTCAGGGCTATGAAAAATCGTGGAGTTGAAATTTTTATGGGTCCATTAGATGAAGTAAATACGACAAACGATATTCATTCGCTGATAGAGCAGCAAGGTATTAATGACAAGTCAATCAGTCATACATTGCTAAAAATTCATAAAATTATGAAAACCCTCATTTCTGGAATCAATATTGGTATAAATCATCTTCTTCGTGCAGCATATTTAGTGTCTCAAAACATAAAGCGAGATCAATCAATTACACAAATTATCCGGGAAATTTGTATTGACACATATGTTCGTTGTATAAATGAAAATTCAAAACAAAATGCTATTTTAGAAATTGATAGGCTTTTAGAAGAACATACTACTACTTCAAATGAGTTTTTGTTTTCTAATCTCAAAACAATAGACGCTTTACAGTCTTCGAGTTTAAGTTATATTAAACAGCAGTGTAATATTTTAAAACGTGACCTTTTTAATAATACCGACATAGAAGATTTATTATTGTGTTATTTTGGGCGTTCATCAAGTTCAGATATTTCAATTAGAAGTAATATGGTACTAACACACATAAACATTGAAAATGAAACCATTAGGAATTTTGTAAAGAAACCTCCGCTTATGGGATTTGATGAATTACCGTTTTGCCATAAATCTGTTGATCATATACCTTTCGAAGACTTACCATATGACTTTCGATATTTGCCAAACATTTATTTTAATAGAGGACGACCTCTTTACGAACCTACAGAATTTTATGAAAACAAAATACATTTGATGTTAGATCATGCCTTATATCTTGCTTTAGATGAACATTTGGCACCTTCAAAGTTACACAAAAAAAGTAAGTTACTTAAAATGTTATTAGATTAAATATTAAAATTGTATTGTTTTATATTATTTTAGAGTTAATGATAGCAGATGGTGGTATAATGCACGATTATGCTGTTCTATCCATTGCTTTTGATAAATATATTGAGTTTTATCTGGGTAATGATAGATTTTCTATTCTTGATAAAGATTGTCTACTATTTAAAGAAATGATAATTTGGATACACACAATTGAAAAACTTCTTTTTGAAAACTTGGATAAAGAAAAAGAATTTGTTACCGTATTAATTCATTGTTATTTTAATATTGTTACAAAAAACTTTTTACCCATGTTGGAAATGAGCACCAGACTTAAGAGGTACTATTCTTTAATAATCAATTAAAATTTAATTTAACTAATGTTTTTATAATTTCTAGACATATAGAACTAGAACGATTCAGCCCAATGATAGTTGAAATCACAACAAATTATCTAACACCAAAACCTTGCGCAAGACTCCTCAAATTGCTTATATCTGAAAATAATATATCATCACCCTTGTGTTGCAAAGACCATGGTGATAAAAATATTGAAGCATACAGGTTAGTGACATGAATAAATTATTATAAATTATTGTTTTATGACTCATAATCCATAAATGTCATCAATGTGTAAGTAGTAAACAAACTGTTTTGCATCAATAATAATTTAAAATCTTTACATGTTCGTTCATCATATTTCTTTTACAATCCCAATTAATTAATTTCCATATTCACTTTAAATCATCTAAGAGAGCTCTAATATGTGATAAGGGGCCTCATAAATGCGCTTTTTTTTTTTTGTCAAAAACTACTATTTCTAATTCCACCATTATGTATCATAATTATCATGATTTTTATTCTGAAAAAATATTTGGATTCTCCGTAATATGTATAAGGAAAAAATCGAGCCTCAATTTTAATTGTTGTAATTTAGATTGCAATGAATGTTGATATAATTTTCAAAAATTTGCGATATTTTAATCTTAAATTATTTTTTCTTCTTCTCTTCTTCTTCATTGGCATTACAACTCATCAAGAGTTTTTGCCGCCACTGACACCGCCTTCCACTCCTCTTGATTTTGTACTTTTTCTCCCCAATTTAGTGTCTCTAGTTTCTCTAAATCTTGCTTTACTCCATCTATCCATCGCTTCTTTGGACGTCCTCTTGGCCTTTTTCCTGTGGGTTTCCATTCAGCCTTCGCTTTAAGGTACTCTGAGTGAGACCTTCTTCATCACGTGCCCAAACCATTGTATTCTTTGGTCCTTAACAAAGTTGGTTATCCTTGGTATTCCTGTCAACTCTCTGGTCTCTTTGTACTTCCTTCTACGCCAACACCCCTGGTCATTGTCGTATACTGGGCCGTAGATGATTCTCAGTATTTTGTTTTCGAACAACATGAGTTTTTGTTCCATTTTGCTTGTCTAAGGCCACACCTCACATCCATAATATGTCAGCGTCGGTCTAATTACTGCTGCGTAGAGGTGTACTTTGGTTCTTCTAGAAAACAGTTAAGATTTTAAGTATTTGGACACCGAAAAGGATACCTTTTCCGCCTTGATGATGCGGCTAATTTAATTCAATGGACCAGTCATTATTGCCACTGATAGTGGCCCCCAGATATGTAAATTGATGCACTTTTTCAAATGTATGCCCTTGAATCACTACATTTTTGACCTGGTTGTTTTCTCGTAATAGCTCCATCACTTTGGTTTTATCATCATTTAGGTTCAGCCCTATGGTTTTTGCTTCGTTAATGAGGGCTGCGGTGCTCTGTACCATGCTCTCTCCATCGTCACCTATGTTCAAATCATCTGCAAAACCTAAAATACCAATCTTGTTCGTTCCAATGTTGATACTCAAGTTATCCCTTTGTATACTCCGTACGACTTTCTCTAGTGCAATATAAAACAGTAATGATGAAAGAGCGTCACCTTGTTTTAAGCCTTGTTACCACTTGAAATTCTTCGGATAGTACGTTGTCGACTTTTACTTGGTATTTCGTACCATTCATGCATACTTTTGTTATTGAAATAAGCTTTTGAAATTTCGAATTCGTACATTACATTGTAAAGACTTTACCGATGAATGCTGTAATATGCCTTTTTAAAGTTGACAAATACCTGCCACATATTTCGCCTGTATTCATATTTTTTTTCTGTAATTTGGCCGATCACCGATAACTGATCCATAGTTGATTTTCCTTTCTGGAACCCACATTGGTATTTCCCCACACACTCGTCTGCAAAAGTTTGTATCTTCCTAGTAATATCTTTGCAAACCTCTTATATATATATATATATATATCTTGTTCAATAGTGATTGTCCTCTGTAGTTGTTACAATTAAGTTTGTCACCTTTCTTGTGCAGCGGTACCACAATAGCCTCGTTTCACTCTTCTGGTAGTTCCAAATCATTCCATATTTTTTGACATAACTCGTATATTGCTTGATGTAGTGCTTCCCCACCATACTTAATTAATTCGGCCGTTATTCGGTCAGTCTCAGGCGCTTTCCAATTTTTCAGACTGTTGATAGCTTTTTTGACTTCTTGCATGGATACATCGTTTACCTCTTGTTCCACCCTATGATCTATCCATGCTGGCACTGGTCTCACTGGTACTTCACTATTGAGCAGTTCCTCAAAGTAGTTTTTCCATCTTGTTACTTTTTCAATTGGGTCTATTAAAATGTTGTCATCGATATCCTTGACAGTTTTTAGATTAGGGTTAAATTGTTTGTACTTTTTAATCTTTACGAAAAAGTTCCATGTTCTGTCTTGAGTGTTGTCTTAATGTCTTGTTCTGTCTCACGTAATAGTTCATTCATGTAGTTTCTTTTTTTCCTCTGTATGATTCATTTACATGATCTCCGTTCTGCTTCGTAATTCTTTTAGCTTAAAGGGGTCTTAAGCTGGAGGCCTCTTTGACGGGCTACATTTCTTTTTTCTACGGCCTTCCTATAATTACTATTAAACCATTTATTCTCTCGGTTTTTTGGTTCGCCTAGTGTATTGTGGGCCACTTCAAGTATGGTCTTTTTGAAGATACTCCAGTCCAATTCTCTCATTTGTTTTTTGTTTCTCCTTTAATTTACCTCTGATCTCAGGAATATATTTTTGTCTTCTTTCTTCATATTTTAGCTCTTTGATGTTGAATTGTTGTGTTTTTTGTAAATGCCTACTCGTTTTTTGCAGTTTGAGACGAAACTTGCATATTACTAGAAAGTGGTCTGTATCAAAGTCTGTCCGTCTGGAGACTTCCAGGTTTATTTATGTATGTTCTTATGAAGAAAAGTGGTGCTACTGACTATCAAACTTCTAGATGCTACAAATAAAATTTCTCTCTGGCCATTTTTATTGCTCTCCCGTGAGCGCTTTCAAGTCCAATAATGGGCACAAACATTAGATCTTTCACTATTTTTGCGTTTGTCGCCTAGCACAATTTTTATTACGCTTCCAGGTAATCTATCGTAAATCCTGGTTACTTCTTCGTAAAATTCATCTTTATCTACTTCATCACTGTTTTCCGTTTGTGCATGTATATTAATTAGGCATATCTCTTAAGGCTTAGTTCTTAATCGTATCGTACAAATTCGTTCTGATATTGGGTTAGATTCAAGTACACAAGACTTTTAGTTCTTATGGACCGCAAAACCCGTTCCATAATTATGTCTCTTCTCCGTTCCTTTATAGTAAATAATGTAGTCGTTAATCTTTATCTGTCCCTCCTCGCCCGTCCATCTAATTTCTTACAGTACCGCAATTGACACGACATTTCTGTAAGAGTCTGACATGCTCCCGCACGATGTAAGCTTAAGGTGTTCCAAGTCGCGATCTTAATCTCCTTGTTCTTCTGTTTCCGTTTTCCATTTGGGTTATCTGTATCTCTAGTCCGTGGCTTTGTTGGTGGTTTCTTAACAGGAAATATTTTACGATGTAGGGTTATTAACCCTCCGATCAACTCTCCATACCTTGAAAAGGAGCTCGGGGCCCTGGGTTCTCTAAACCCGTAACACAAAGGTTCTGCATCGCCTGAGGGTCTTAAATTATTTTATCAACTAAATAAAATTAGACAAATGTGCTCCAATTGATCCAAGTACAGGTGGAAAACTAAAATATTTTGTCAAAATGCAAATTGACATCATCGTATCGACGTATTGCTTGAACTAGAGTTGTTTGTTTAAGTAAAAATGTTCCATAGAATCTAGTAGTAAGGAGGCGGAGGCCCCTAATGTAGCTAAGAAAGTTATCTTAAAATATTTATAAGACTTATAATATGTATTATTTTATATAAAATTTTAGACGAAATAGTGAATTTATATCGGCAATTAAGTCAAATAATATACAAGCTTTAATGACACACGAACTTAAAAACGAAAGAGATGATTTACTATTGTTTAAATACATTAAATGTAAAACAATTCCTAACTATCCTGAAGGTAATATAATAATTACACACATGTCGTTAATTGTTATTAATATAATATTTTTTTTCCAGAATTACCATATAAGAAAATGAATGACATGGAACTTAACCTTATTCCATTGTGGGAATTAGTAATTGAACGGAATTTTTTAACACGTATCAATTATAGTATATTAAATGAAGATGACTATTTCCATAATAAACATTATGATTTTATGCAATCATTGTTAAAATTTGTTCCTACCGTATCACCATTTTACTGCAATTCATTAAAATATAATTTCACTGTAGAATTTTTAATTGAAGCTCTAAAATATTCTATGAACTCAGTAGCTGTAGAAAATCCTAAGATATACTTAGAATGGTCACCTAAAAAAGTTGATAATTTGGAAAATCACGACACAGTTAATGAAGTATTTATTTTAATTATTTATTATTTATTATCTATGTATTTACTCTATTTATTATATTTGTTTAGGAAATGCTGTACTCATTTGAACAACCATTATTCACTAGTTTTATTACTAGTATATTATTAAAGAAAACTGAACCATATTATACATTTGCTCCAAGACCAATCCGATTCATAGATAACAATAGTCATAACTTATCATGTCTTAAAAGTTTTATTTGGAATTGCTCTAAATGGACTTCTGATGTTCAGTTAGTTGTATTTATGTTGTATATTATGTGTATTTTATAATTATTGTTTTCTTTTATAGTTTTGAAAATATTGAAACATTGTTGAAGCTTGTAGAATTGTTCTTCACACCATTTTTACCTCCTGATTTCAACTTTCTTCAAGATGTACATGAAGCGAGAGACACTCTTGAATGTCAGAGTGCAATTAATGCTATAGTTGGCAACCATAAAACCATGGTGAAAGCTATTTTTGATACTGCTAAATTAGTATCACATATTGTTAGAGATTTACATTTGTTCAATCATAAAAAACACCTAACAAACATTGAACGTGATAACTTAATTAAACAATTACAATTTAATGCTGGTTGCTTATGGGTATTATCTGGCATGTGCTTACTTGAAATTTCAACATCCGTTAGTCCTGTTGATCCGTTACAAAAAGCTGTAGTACGGTTTGAGTGTTATAAAGCTGAGGTATAATATTCAATTACATTAATTATGTCTAACTAATGATTTATTATAAATAAAAAAAAAAATTTTTAGAAAGCTAAAATTGCTAAAAGAGTATATGCCGAAGAACAATTTTGTAAGGTCGACTGTGTATCACATATATATCCATTTAAAGTTTATTATCATCAAAGACTTAAGATATTAAATGGACAAAGACTTAAGGTTGGCTATAGGCCAGAACCTCCACTATACAATGTTATATTAGAAGTAAATTTTTTTGTTATTATTATTATTATTTTTAAAATTAAAACTTAATTTATAAACATTTCTATATATATATACATTTCTAGGAAGTTAATCGTTTTTCAAAAATGTACGGTTTGGAAAGCAATACTTACAACATGATAGATTCAAACTCTGATCCTGAAGCTCTTGTGAATGAAATGGATAACTGGCTTAGTTCTGTTTCTAATTTTCATGATAACTTAAATGAAAAATATGCAGCTTATCCAGATCTTCTTACTGGAATAATTCTTTCTATTAATCAAGTAAAATTAAAATATGAAATTATTTATTATTTTTAAGTAACAACCTTTAAAACTTATTTAGATGAGATATGGAATGAGGATGTTAAAGAATCATTATAAGTGGTCTATACCAAGGGACAAAAATGTTACTAGAGAAGATGTAGAATTATTAACATTATTTGGGGAATTTCCACGATTTTGTCCAAATATTATAAAAATGACAAATATGGATGAAGCTGTTTCAATGAATATAAGTGACAAATTTCGGTAAATACCTCATTACTTTGCTTAATTTTTATATATGACTTACATTATGTTATTTCTTTAAGGTGGTATAAGTTGTGCTTAGAAGAATTAAATAATATGATGTATTTGAGTAATAAATCATATAGAACTGAACAATACATGAGATCCATTGAATGTGTTCTTGAAAAGTTTGTGGTGAATTGGAAACGACTTCAAGAAGAAGAAGAAAACAAAAAGCGCGAAGAAGATAGCATATATAAACAAAAATCATTCTGTGAAACTACATCGGAAGAAATTGAAATTTCCCAAGGAGTTGCTCGTCAATTCCCAACTACTAAACATTCTGATTTTGATGATATTGAGGGACCCTTAACACTTGATAATGATATTTCAATTGATTCTGTTCCTCAAGAAATCTACAATCTAACTGATAAAGATATAAATGATATTTGTCGATTACATACTGATTTAGTAAGACCAGCCGCTAAAGCTCATTGGTTAACAGTATCTCCAGAAGAATTTGATCAGAAAAATGCTATTATTAGAGTGAAAAATTCATTTTCCGACAGATTTTGTTTGTTTGGAAAACTATTAATGTCCAAATTTATGTATTTGGATTGTTCAATGGATAATAAAATGTTACCATGGCTTTTATTGGCTACTGATATAGCAAATAATCCAAAACAACTTGATACTAAGGGTTATTATGATTTTTATAGAGATTCTAATTTAGAGTATGCTAAAAAGACTTACGAAGTCCTTAAAAATGTAGAAGATCATATTCATAAGTTATTACATGAATGGCCAGATCATCCTACATTACAAACGGTGAGCCTCTATTTGTTTTTTAGAATTTTCATGAAATAATAATATTCATTTATTTTTTAGATAATCAAAGTAGTGGAACGTATAATGAATTTTGACTGGTCAAGTCCAA
The DNA here is from genome assembly GCF_001856785.1 of Myzus persicae. Classification (NCBI taxonomy): domain Eukaryota; kingdom Metazoa; phylum Arthropoda; class Insecta; order Hemiptera; family Aphididae; genus Myzus; species Myzus persicae. The sequence continues at coordinate 25,515 of NW_019100582.1, read as the reverse complement.
CATGTCGTTTTCTCATTGGCCTAGAACTTCTTTTAACCAAGCTCCATGAATGGGAAGAAGTTGCTCATCGTGGTATTAGTGTTCGCGAGTTAACATTATCTGTAACTCATTATATCCAAGAATTTAGGAGTCTTGAGTTGAGTACTTGGAAGGATTGTTTAAAAACTTCACTTAAAAAGTAAGACTAAATTTGTTTAATTTAATATTTTTCCTTCAAAACTAAGCACATACAATTTATTTAATAGGATTCAAAATGATTCATCTAAATGGTGGTTTCATTTGTATTCAATTTTCCAAGCATACCTTCACAAACAAGATAGTTTTCAGCAGCTAGTAACTGCTGTACAAAAGTTTATGGAAAGTTCTTCCTTAGGCCAATATATGGCAAGATTAGAATTACTTTATACATTCCATTGTGACGTAATTTGTAGGGAAAAAACTAAAGAGCAAATTGAATTGTGTAGTGCATCTTGGAATCTTTATAAATATTATTCCCAATTTAAAGATTGTATAAATCTTCGCATTGAAACTTTAAGTGCTGATACCAAGAAAAAGTTACAAGATTTTGTAAAAATAGTAAAATGGAATGATATTAACTACTGGTCTGTAAAAGAAACTGTGACTAAAGTTCAACAAACCTTACACAAATATACACGAGAGTATGAGGTAACATAAATTACAAAACTGCTTAAATATACATTATTAATTATTTATGTTTTTATTTCTATAGGAAATTTTGAATAATCCTGCATCATTTGCGATGACTACACAAACAGGAATATTAAGTACTAAGGCTGATAAGTATGAAGTACCTATTTTTGAGATTGATAAATATTTGGAAAACTGTGAGATAACTTTGGTAAATATGCAATTATTATACAACTATTAAATGTTTTTTGTATTAATATAACAATTGTTGTCTTAGTATACTTTGCCATCAAGCTCATATAATATCCTTACCAATATTAACAAATATTCCAAAAAGTTATTTACAATTTCTGGTAAAATAATGACTAACTGTGGTTATTCTGAACACATTATTGAATTAAACGATTTTGTAAATGGGATAATGGAATCGAGTCAAGAACTACGTGATCTAAACGTTGATCCAGAAAGTTCTAAAGATAAACAAAAATCTCAAGCAAAACAAATTTTGCAACAAAAGCGTAAAGCATTATCTGAACTATTTAAAGCCTTACAACGTATTGGCTTGTCTTATAAAGCTGGTTTAATGGGTTGTGAACAAATGGATTGTTCTATTGAATTTGCTCGTTTACCACCAATAGATATAAATGCTGCACTTGAATCTCTAACTCCCAAGTAAGCGAAAATATGCCCTTATTATGCTTAAGTTAAAATATATAAAAAGTTTAAATATAAATGCATGTACCATGCAGTGGTCGAAACATTCACTAAAAAATTAATTTATTCACATTCGTGTCCTATTCAAATGAACATGATCATGTTCTTTGAAAAAATGAAGACGTTTATTTAAATATTTATTTTACTTTCATGAATTGTTTAAATAATAATATAATATCGGGGAAATCTTAATGTTATTGTTGTTAATGTCAAGCCTTGCCACTGGAATTTCAAGTATTTTATTTTTATATTCATTATTAAATAAATATATTAGATAAATTGCATTATATTATATTATGCATATTAAATTTTAAATAAATTGAACATCTTAAAAACCATCATTACAAATTCATCAAAACTATAAACGCTGTTAACGTTTGTCTTCTATTTGAAAAAATGAGTGACGTTATGTAATTGTTCATTAAATATGGACGTGAACCATTAATGTGCATTCATATACGATGTTCTCTCCAAACACTATGTATATATTACAGTTAACGATATTAATCATGTTATGTTAAATATATAAATTATAAAGCACAACAAAAGTTTATTTTAATGAGCTTTACAAATAAATGTATGTTTAAATACTAATATTTTTTATTTTTTAAAAATCTATTGAGTGAATGTTTTGGCAGTTCTCATCAGTCTTATCAAGTTTCTATATTATCTTTGACTGTCACATCCATATATATACATATAATATTATTTAATTTTATCTGTTTTCTATTTCAGTCCGGCAGATAATGATTTGCGATGTGCTTGGTCTGATTGTGAATCATATTTTTTAAAATCTGTATCACAAAATACTGCTCTTAAAAATGCTTCTGAAACTCCAAAGTTAGGCCAACAAGAAATGGATCGTATTAAAGGGTTTATCAATGATTTAAAGGTAACATGTCTTTTTTAAATATCATATCATAACATTATAATAATAACGATATACTATTTCTAGAATATGACATGGAAAACTAAAAAAATCTTAGCTTCGCACATAGAGTGTCTAGTCAACATCCGTAGTATGACATACTTATCTAAAATTATTACGGAATCGAATCGTATTAAATTTGATCCATCCGAAGTTTTTCAGGTAAATTGGTTAAATTTAAATATTTGAATAAAATATCAATAATACAATTAATATGGTTCTAACCTTATAAGGAATGCATATATTAGGGTGACCATAAAAATAAAATGAAAATACGGGACACTTTAGTTACCTAACTAAAAAAAAAAAAGGAAATTCTAATTTTAACTAAATATATTAATATAAAAAACAAATTAAATGTATGCTGTATAATAGTTTTTAAATACAAATAAAATATTAATAAGTATAATATGTACACAAAAGTCCAAAAAAAATTATTTTGATGACGATGGCACATAAATTTCTTAATTTAGAAATAATTTTTAAAAACAAATTAGGTAGTATGGTATACTGAATTTTAAATAAGCTTAATAAACTTCACGCTACTACGTCTCTACGACTACGACTACACTGGATGTTATCGTGAAGACGTGAACTCGACACTCATGTATAAATATTAATAAAAAATTATATTTTGAATTTTAAATAAGCTTAATAAACTTCACGCTACTACGTCACTACGACTACGACTACACTGAATGTTATCGTGAAGACGTGAACTCGACACTCATGTATAAATATTAATAAAAAATTATATTTATAATTTTACATAGATATTATAAAATAAAAATAGACATTATATTTGACAACAAACTGGTTGTGGCGGATGGAATTGTACTTATTTAGTAGACGACTTCACACATCAATATAATAATATTAATAACATTTTGTAGGTTTAACGTTGTCGATAATGATATGACATTATTAGTTCTCTATTTTCAACCCACAGCAGTTATAATAATTTGTTGTCAAGACAAGAATCTAAAAATAATGCTGATAAGTATAGATTAGATGTTCTATTGAATATTGTGATACAAAAATATCGTAGAATAAAAAAAAAAAATAAATAAATTAACAATAGAGAGAAAAACGGGATTAATACGGGACCTACTTGAAAATACGGGACAAAATGGGTCCCGTATAATACGGGACGTATGGTCACCCTAGCATATATTAATGCAGTTTATAATGTATTTTGTATTACTATTATAATAATAATAGTATATTTTATTAAAATATTTGCACTTTAATTAACTTCATAAGTACTTTGTAAAGTTAACTATAAAATTATTTTTTTTTAGCAACCCGTCAATTATATAGTCAACAGCATCAATCTTTTGCAACAATTTAAAATTGCATTGCAATGTGGTAGTGAAAATATAGATTCTACATCAAATGATTCTATAACATCGTTACTAGGTATATCACCACGTGACTCTGATAAAGAACAACCTTCAAAGGAGATTTCAGATAATGTAGATGATATTATTAAATTAACACATAATACACTAGATTCAATAATAGATGAAAAAACATACAATGCAATGAAATTGTGTGATATAAATTTTATGGTTTATGAAAAGTATGATGCATCTATTCTTGTATGTGAGCAAATTACGCAATATATTAGTAGGTTTTACAAAACTGCTTGGATAAACGATATTTATTCAATTGAAAACCACCAAATTGAACGCCAGCCTTTTGTATCTGATGCTAATGAACCACCATTAGAAGAAATAAATAGTTTAATTAATCAAGTCCTTTTAGCAGTTGAAAAACTTTATAAAAAACATACGGACATTAAAGAAGATAAGGAAGAAGAAAAGTTATTAAAATGTTTGATTACTCAACCATTGTCTTCTGACTTAGAGGATTGTGATATAATCTCAATTAATAAGCAACTTAAAAAGGTGCTTAAATCATCAACTGGTAGTAATGTATTAAGAACTTGTCTTCCAATATTTGAACAGTATACATTATTAGTTCAATATTTTATTACTCAACAAACAACAGTTTATAGAGTTCTATCAAAAATGAACTATTTACTATCTACTTTATTCACGGATCTCGCTTCAAATGTATGTTTATTTAAAATTGTTAAAATGTTTTTGATTTTACTAAAATAGATTTAATTCTTTTCTTTTAAGGGATTTTGTATACCCGATGAGTTGTTAGAAGGCGAAGATGGCACACAATCTGATGGAAAAAGTGGTATGGGCCTAACTGATGGCGAAGGTGCCAAAGATGTGTCCGATCAAATTGAAAGCCAAGATCAACTTGAAGATGCCAAAAAAGATTATAACAATGAAGCTGTACAAGATAAAGATCTTAAAGTAATTTATTAGTTAATATGTTAAATAGTTTTAATACAATATGTTTGTAATTTATTAGGAAGAAGAAAAAGGTGTTGAAATGTCAGATGATTTTGACGGAAAATTACATGATATGGATAAAGATGAAAATGAAGTTTCAGACGATGAAAATAATGAAGAGGACAATGATGACAAAGAGATGGGAGAAACTGGGGAAGGTGCAGAGACATTAGATGAAAAATTATGGGGTAGCGATTCTGAAGATGATGATTGTGATGAACAAGAAAATTTAAAAGAAGAGGATGGTAAAGGAGGAGAAACTATGGGAGACAAAGAACTTGGAGCAAAAAATGATAATGACAATGTTGAAGAACAAGATAAAAGGGAAGATATAGATCAAAAAAATAGCAAAAAAGATATAAATGAAATGGATGAAAATGGAGAAGAAACTGGTGAAGACCATACAGATCCTCACCATGGAGACTTACAACCCCCACCTGAGCCTGAACCAATGGATTTACCTAATGACCTTCAGTTGGATGAAGGTGAAATGAATGATAACGAAGAAGGAGATGAGAATCCTTTCGATATTGATGCCATGAAAGAAAATATGGAGAATGCAGAAATAGACAACGAAGAACCTGATGAAAAACTTAAAGATAATAATGAATTGGAAGACACCAGTGATGAAGAAATGGGTGATGAAAATAAAATTGATGACACTAAAGCAACTGAGAGTAATGAAGAATTAGAAGAATCAAACATAGACGATGATACAAATAACGATGGTGGTAAAAAAGACGAAAATAAAACAGGAGAAGAACCTAAAGAAGAAGATAAAAACCAAAATGTTGAAAATGCTAAGCCTTCAGAAGATGACCCAAGTAAATCAGAAGTTCAACCTTCAAATCTTGATAACGGTGGCTCTAAAGATCAAGTTTGCGAAAATTCTGATGGACAAGATAAAAATGAGGATATTGAATTTAATAAAGAAGAAGCCACAGGTCCTGAACAACAAGGCGTTGGCCAATCTCAAAGGGAAAGTAAAGATACCAAAGAAGGACATAGTGTTAATGAAGATAGAGGTGCTCAAAGTGAAGAACCTGGTACTAAGGATAAGAAAAGAAGAATGAAACCTGGTGAGAAGGATATGGATAGAACCTTAGGTAAGAAACGTTTATTATGAACAATATGTATCAGTAGTTTTAAGTATTGTAATTTTAAATTATATAATTTCCAACCACTTTTCGTAACTCTTACTGATTATAATCTGCTAAGCTTTTTATGAAGTATTTATTAAGTATTACGTTTATTGTATATTAAATTTTGTTAATTATTATTTTTCTTTCAGCTGAAAGCAACGGTCCTATGAAAAAAAGGCTTAAAACAACTGACACCCAAGATGAAAATAGTGATAATGAAAATGGTATAAATGATGATAAAGACGCCGAAAACAAAAAAGGAGAGCTATTTAAACATGTCAAAGAGTCTAAAGACGGAGATACTGAAACATTAGATGCCGCAACAACTGTTGGTACTTTTTATTGAAGTATAATATTATGGTATTAATTTTTTTTTTTTTTAGGAACAACTCGAAAAACGACCCTTGCCTAATGATGAAAATCAACCAGGTGAAGAATTAAAAGATGATGAGATGGAAATTGAAGAAGATGTTAATGAAAGTGATACTAAAAATGGTGATGAAATATTGCCAGAAAAAATGAAAACAAAAAGTCGAAACAATCAATCTTCTATGAATGACCCAGACGATTCTAAAGAAGATGACGAGTTTATTGAAGAACATGTTGATGTAGATGGTGAGGATATTTTAACTCATTATGCCGAACGTGGCCAGGAAACAACATTTCATACTGTAGATGTTGAAGAAACCGAGAATGTAGATTCTACCAATCTAAAAGATCACAATGAATATATAAGAAGCCAATTTGACAAGTGGCTTGAAGTAAGTTTTTAAAGATAAATGTATTTTTAAATTCACTGAAAATAATATATTATTTTTAGAGTGAAAATAAAGAAATTCAGACTGATGAGGCATGGAATAAATGTGTGGATGCAACTTCTAGCTTAGCTCAAGAATTAAGTGAACAATTGCGACTGGTTTTAGAACCAAGTAAAGCATCTCGGTTGCAGGGAGATTTTAGAACTGGAAGGCGAATAAATATGAGACGTGTTATACCTTATATTGCTAGTCAATTTAAAAAAGATAAAATATGGCTTCGAAGGACTCGACCATCAAAACGACAGTATCAAATTATTATGGCAGTTGATAATTCGAGTAGCATGATGGATAGTCATGCTAAAATTGTAAGTCTATTATATGCTATGAATAAATAATCAATATACTTAATTTAAAAGTTGAAACCTTGATTACTCCAATCATAATATATCTATGAGAATGTTATTATAAGTTTATGATATATCTTAATGCATTGATCTTTTCTAATAAAAAATGTTTTATAACTAAATTAAGTTAAGTTTATAATAATTATTTTATTTTGAAAATATACTTACATTTATATGTCATGTAACTAACGCTAACTTCTATAATGAGCATATTATCAGTTTATGTTAAAAGTATTTTTTATTCTAGACCTTAAACTTTTGTTTATTGTATAATTACATTAATTAATTATTGATCAAAAATTAATTAAGTACTTATAGTTTTAAAAAAATACTTAACTTTTAATGATTTGTTTTAATAATGTAGATAATATCCAGTGGCTAGGAATGAGTCTCTCGGTTAGGGAGATATTTAAAAATAAATCAATATTAATGGCAATATTATTTATACTCATATTATATTTTAGACAATATCATACGAGAGATAAAAAAAACTGTAAATTAAAAACCATCCACGATAATGAGTTTACAGTGATCGATGGCGCAACAGCGATATAATTACTGAAAAATAAAATAAAACCAAAATATGAACAATGAGATGTGTCTCATAGCTCAAATATAACCCTCTCCCCTACTTATTTTCAAATTTTAACTTTTGTTAAACATTAATATATTAGTTAGCTTGGCTCCCTTGGGTAAGCCCTTGTTAGTAGACATTATCTCCCATGACACTTGGCTATTAATAATATCCTTACTATTAATTTATTAACTTATATACTTTGTAAATAAAATATGTTACAAAAAGAAAACGTATGTTTGAATATTTACAATAGTAAATAATATGTTAATAATGTCTTAAATATTTGTTAATAATGTCTTAAATATTTTTGTTTTCAGCTAGCCTTTGAGTCCCTAGCACTTGTAAGTAAAGCTCTTACATTAGTGGAAGCTGGAGAGTTAGGAGTTATGAGTTTTGGTGAACAAACTAGAATTGTTCACCCACTGGGTGAACCTTTTAGTGATCAAACAGGTTGTAAGCTAATACAAAATTTTACCTTCGATGAACAAAAGACCAAAGTTGGTGAGCTTATAGAACTAGCTACAGCGGTATTTGAAGATAGAGGACAATTAGATGCTGGTGATCGACCAGCTCAATTATTGGTTATAATGAGTGATGGTCGTGGTATAAAAAGCGAAGGACCAGATGTTGTAAAAAATGCCATCAGAGCAGCTAAAGTCAATGGAATATTTATTGTTTTCATTGTTATTGACAATCCTAAATCAAAGGTAAATTCAAAATATTAGATAGTAAAAAGCTTTATTTAATAGTTTTAAAAAATTGGATATATTGTGTATGTAAAAAATATTAATTATTGTTAATAATATTTATTGTTAATTATTGTTAATAACACATTATTGTCTCAAAAAATTATTAATTATTAATTAATATATTTTTTTTTAGGAATCTATCCTGGACATCAAAATGCCCGTATTTGAAAATAATTCTGTTCGTATTGAATCATACATGGACAATTTTCCATTTCCATTCTATGTTATTTTAAGGGATGTAGATAAATTGCCTGGTGTTTTAAGTGATGCACTTAGGGAGTGGTTTGAACTTATTACAACCTAATCATTTTCATTAAACTTAAGTATTTAAAAAGAAATAAGAAAAAAGTTTTTAAAATAAAATATATTTGATACAGCCAATTTTGTTTGTTTACTTCATTCATCATTTTTATATACATTTTTTTTTTTTACATGTTGGCCAATTGTATTTATTATCATTTAATTTTTTCAGTTTTTATTTTAATAATTTAAAATAAAAATATTGCTGTATTTTTCTGCACTTGGTGTTCCATTTTTTTTTTAAACCTTGTTAGTATGTTATTAGAATCAAATTGTTTGTAAGATAAAAATCATTCCATTAGGTACAGATGGTAATTACAAAGGTAATATTAACATATATTCTAAATAAATAATTTGAAACTACAGATTTTCAAACAAATCATTCATCAATTAACCTGTTCATTGCTACATTATTTATGCTCAGCAACCTACTAATAATAAAGTTTTTTTTTTAATTTTGTTCTGAGATCTATACTGGTTTGATGTAATTATTTAAGTCTAAAATTTTGTGAGTCAGGGTGTCCTACAATTGTACCATTGCTGGTAAATGATAATATTATACAACACAGGAACGTAATAGTACGTCTGGAGGAGTGAAATGGTTATAAATTTTTTGAACCACTCAAATTCTTTGATTGTTACAAATAGTAATTTTTAAAAATAAATGTTATAAAAAGGAATTTTCTAAATACAATAATTCATACAATAATTACAGTTTATTAGAGTTTACTAAAAATGTACGATAAGTGACTACTCATTGTTCATTCAGATAATTATTAATAATTTTATTTGAATTGCTATTTATTTATCTATTGGGTATTGAGTTCCTATTCATTTAACTTAGATTATATTCATTGTTAGATATTTTCAATTATAACTTAATTCTTAACATACAAAAGGCTAAAGCTTCATATTCTATTAAAATAAATACAAAATTAACTATTGTATAATTGCAATACCTTAAGTAATTCAAACTAAAAGAAGCAGACAAGTGGGTAATGCTCTGCTGTACATTAAGTATTAAGAGAGTTCACTGTAATGAATAACTATTAAATTTGAATTCAATGATATAAAATCATTATATGCAAAATACAATTCTGAGCAAAGACTGTCAGCCTATGGTATTACCAAGTATACTTGTATTTTATGATATTATTGTGATTTAAGTAATTTATTATAATATGAAGCATTATTATTATGCAGGGTTAATTACTTATTGCTAAAAAAATTGCATTTAAAAATCTCATTGTTGTATAAAATATCATAATATATTTTTAAAGTTTCAAGAATCCAAGCATAATATTTTTAAACCTTAGCTATAATAACATTTTGATGTATGTACTCAATTCTAAATTCAAGTCAGTAGCTTATCATCTATAAAAATGTTTATTCTAAGGATATTACCTTTAAAGTAGTTTAACAAAAATATTAAAGTATAAAACAGCTGATGTAGTATTGGATCTAGTATTTATTATACTTGGACCATATTTAAAAATTATTAATTTTAATAAATTAATATAAAGCACCAACATTTTTAAATTACCGTAGCCCCCATATCTTCCAAGCCCATTATCATGAACCTATTATCCTTCGAGTACTCTTTCAGAAAAATTATATGTCTAGTAAATAAATTACATTTGAAAAGCATAAGTTTGAGTCACCACAGTCCTTAATACTACAAAAAAATTCGATTATTTAAAAAAAATGGTCTTTGAGTATGATTAAGAATTTGAATAATTTCATCAATAAGAGAATGTGACACCCGCATTCGTTTTTTCAGTCTTAGGTGCCTAAAACAAAGCTAATTTTATGTTAGCTCTAAACAATTTTATTCTGTTATTTTTGATTTAGTATAAATTGACCCATTATACAATTTAAAGGTAAGGCAATTATCTAAGGCATCTCGGACCTCGGTTTTTATAAATATTTTTATTTTTGAGTAAGTTATAATCATTTTAAAATGTACAAAGATTGTACGTTTTCAAGAATGTCAAAATATCTTGTTTATATAAATATCAATAAAAGTCTCCTAGATGCATTAGACAATAAGCTCCAATTCACTATAATTCACTATAATTTTAGAATTTACCACGCTATGTTGTACGTTTGTAAGACGAAATATCAAAAGGGTAAAAAAATAATTCGAATTACTGAAATAATAAGCTAAATTTAAACACAATTATTAGATAAATTATAATTAATAATTTATTAACGATAAGATTATAAGAAATACATTTTGGTGGGTAGGTACACTTCAAATTGCCGAGCGCTAAACTTCAAATTGTCGTTTGTCGACGGCTAGTTAATTCAAATGTTACTACAAATTACCGAGTGTACATGTACGATGTACCTATGCATTGTTTTTATTTGAACTACTGTGATATTTTTAACGAAACAAGCAATTATTTCAAATTACCAACATTTTCAAATTATTGAAGGTTTGAATTACTATCGGAAGTCGATTGTATTATTATTTCAACGAAAATGGATCGTAATAATGAACGTAAAAAGTTTGGCATCACGAAAGCGATAACCGCAAAATCAATCGGACATGAATTCGATATCTATAAGTTATAAGTATAAGTAAAACCAATGTATATTTCGTTTATTGATCAGTTAAAAAACAAGTAACTATCCAAACATTTCACGATGTCGTTGTCAAGTTGCCATCTCCTCGGTTTTAATGTCGACGACGATTAATCTTTAAGACACTGACATATTTTGTTGTCTCCGTTTTACAACTTACAAGTACTTAACATATCAAATGTTACGCTCAGCAGATCACGTATATCTCCGTTACTTTGTGTGAATTAAACTTATGAAATGTATAGGTAAGATTATTATTTAGTTCACCTCAGAGGTATTATATTTAAATTTTAAAGCAAGTTGTGAGCATTTTGAGATGTACAGACAATTAACAGCCATGGCAAACATTAGGTTTCGAATATAATACAAACGTAAAACATTTTATAAGCTGAAAAGTTAAAATTTAAAAAAAATTAATCAACATTACAAAATATGCAAATTATTTTTTTAATTTACATAACATTACATTAACATACATGTACCATAACAGGATTGATAGTTTAAAACAAAGTTGCTCATAAGTTGTTCATGCTGTGACCAAAAAATCTAAAAATGACAGTTTTTTTGTAAATGTTTTAGTTTGAATTTGGACGAAATTTGATGGTAGGTAACCTATTTAGACGAAGAATAACGATTTTAATTATATTGTTGTAATTTAAAAATATTATTCGGGGGTACTTGAAATTTTCAAAGTGGGTGTATTATTATATTTTATACACGCAGTTATATTTTAAAATGCAATTTTCTTGGATAAAAATCATTTGACCTACTGACCTTCTGTATTAATTACTATAGTATGAAAATATACTTAATAATACTGACGACTGTTTTCACTAAGAGTCGTCAGTCGTTGTTCATAAACTATTATTTTACATAATTATACCATTGAATTCAAATTTAACTCATCCATACAGACACTCATCGCGACACTTAATACACAAGTACCCGCGGTATCCACGTACCCGCTTTTTTCTCCAATTAGGTGCTTAGAAAATAACTGAGAATTTTTTTACTTTAGACTATATTTACTTCGTTATACATCTTGTTCATATCTTGTTCATAATCTTGTCATAAAATTGTATTCTACAAAACCTACTTAATATAGTTTATAGTTGTATTTAAATTTTAATATTTGATATATTTTAATACATTTCTATACACGAACACGAGTATGGATTCGTAATTTAGGATCAGCTTTCATCTACAACTGGCATTTGATTGAGTAAGTTCATAATATACTTTTCGATCTATTACTTTTATATTAAACATGTCACGCCCAGCCCATAACTACACGGCAATTAGTCAAACATTTTGTTTGGATAGTCTTTTTTTGTGGCCCCGACGACGCTACCGGAATTCCTTAAGCATTTCGTCGACATGTAAGCATTATTTCGACACGTTTGGGTAATCTATGACATTAGCCACGTTGCAACAAATTTTTTTTTATACCCAAGCTCAATTCCAACTCCATTATTTTCCCTTCTATCCAAGCTAAAGTCATCTCCAGTCTTTCAACACATTGAGTAACTTAATAGCAAATAAATATTTATGTATATAATATTTTAAACAAGCTATCACACGATCGTCATCACGACTTTCGACGTCTGCATAAACACGACCGACCCTAGTTAAGACCTTCGATGTAGTCCCATTGGGTAACACAATTATAATAAGTATTTGAATTCGAATTTTGAAATATGGTTGTCTTACACAATAACAAAACGTGTTGAGTTTATTATTTAAACCAACCCACCTTTATCGGGGACTGTCAGTTAAAGGTTCTAAAATGTTCAATTTGTATAGCTAAGGTTTGGAAACGTAATAAATACAAAGTCATCAGGAATCATATGTGAGGCGGCGTCGAGACATTACATTGGTATTAAAAAAATATAATCACGAATTTTTTTATTAGCATTTTAAATTCAAATTTTGTCAAAACCTTTAACATTTGTAAATTATTTTGTTGTTAAAAGTTAATAAGATGTTTAATTTTTACCTATATAGCCGAGGCAGCAAGGCTTGAAAACGTAATACGAGGTCCCTCGTGATGGGTTCCTTATTAGTTATCACTGAAACCTAAAAATCTAAAAAAAATATAAACACAATAATATTTATAGACATTTTAAGTTCAGATTTTTGTGATATTAGCTACCTCTAACGGCTCTCCCTATATTTAAAAAATAATAACAATTTTAATTCCAAAATGTTATTCGTGGAGACTTGAAACTTTTACATACATTATTATATTTTTATACACACAATGATATTTTCAAAATATTTGGATTGATTTTAAGCTATATTGCCTATGTATACTAGTAAACTACGAACCTATTCACACAGTTTAACGGTAGGTCGGTATTAACTAAAAGTTAATAAAAAGAAGTTCCCGTTCGTCACTCTTTTACATATATAGCGTTCAGGTTCACAAAAAAGAGATCCGCTTCATTGAAAGTTTGATGTTTTAAAAAAAATAATTGGAATAGAAAATAAGTATAAATCATTGTGGACTATATTACAATAAATTAGTAATTAATACTTTTTTTAGATTAGGTTATTTATATCATGGTTAGGTAGTTGAAATTGTTCGCGGAAGCAATGCGAAAGCAGTTCCTGAGGCGTCGTCAGTTCAAAACTGAAAAAATAGGTTGTTGAAATTGTAATTTTAATACTTGAATTTTTTTTTTTTTGAGTTTCAACCGTGTAACTTAATATTTATTTAATGAAGAAAATTGTAATTTTTATAACAATATAAATATATATATTATATTAAAGATTTATTTTTTACGTGTATTCAATAATAACGTATAGCGTTTCGGTTCTGAAAGTTTTCCATTCCGAGCAATGGTTGTCTAGTTATAAATATTGTATAATTTTATAATAATTAAATATATTATATAATGTAATAAGGTAGGTATTTAAAAATCTTGTAAAAAATAAAGTTACTTATGGTTGGATTATATATAATTGCCTACCGTATTGTGTATTAATTGTTAACATTTGGAACTTATAAAATTATACTTAGCATTTATTAAAACTAATTACATGGATTTTCTGTATAGTGTTTACTCGTATTTTCTAAATCAAGCTGATAACGGTTTAAGTTATAATTCAGAGAGATAGGTACTGAAAAAGTGAAAACCCTTACTGAATTATCTTTAATTATATACTATATAACAGATTTCCTAACCCTCTTAAAAAACTATGAATAAATGTCAACCAATTTGGAAATAATTTTTTTTCTCCAACATGAAAAAATACAAACCATAATGTTTGCGAGCCAAATGTAACGAAGGCATTATAATATATTATGTAGGTACCTACTAAATCTCTTGGACATGTCAAGTGCATTTGACGTAAATATTGTACATTGAAACGTCACCAAAGATAAAATCTGAAATATGGCGCATATGCACCCCGTAGAACTACGGAATTACTCTTTGAAGAAAGAGTGTGAACAAAATCAAAGAACTATCAAGGTAAAAACTATACTTATAACTTATTCGGGTAAGTGGTAACCGGCCGGCAAGGCAGTGGTAGTGGATTTGTAATTTTTGTCATCCAATGTCCACGTAATCAAAGTCTGTTTATTCTAAAATTCCACTGTCTTCTTTAAATTAAGTCAATATTTCAACAGTACTGTTACTACCATTCCGTCACACAATCACTTTGTCCTTTAACAACCTCCTGCAGTCATTAATATTTCACTGCCATTAGTGAACTATTACGCTTTCATTATATGTACCTACCATTAGTTTAAATAATTTAAAAACGATATATGACGTTTTAATATTATTCTTTGTATTTTACTATACTACCACAGATTATATAAAATTAATATAATCTGTGATACTACTATGTGCTGAAGAAAACACTTTAATATATTGTCTTCCATTTATTTTTATGCAATCGCGCAGTGTGTCAGTTATATTTACAAATGAAACTGACACAATAGTAATTTGTATCTGTTAAAATGTTAACTACCTATATACAAATACAAAATAAATATCTAGCTATATTATATTAATTGTCCACCTCCTAGGTATCTTTCAAATTTTTTATTTTAAATTAAGAATAGTTCAATCTGTGGATATACAAAACGATAATATTATATTAGGTATGCTATATCCGGAAAAAAGCTTATGACAAAACATAACGCTTGGCGACCAGATTGTTTAAAAAAAAATATTTCATGCAATCGTAATACACATGATAAACAAAACATCGAGATCCGCGTGGCCGTTTAAAATATTTAAGGATAATATTAAACACGTCGTGTCGATATAGATCGTTGTGAACGTCGCGTCGCTGTCTTATTGCCAGCAGTCAGTGGTCAGCGCGTAACGTCGTGGTCGCGATGACAACTTTGGAGGCGATGGCCACTACCTCGGCGGAGGCGGCAGAGTCGTCGACCGCGAGGGCGTCATCGGATACTGAGGCGGCAGCGGCTGAAGTAATCGCGGCGCCGCCGCCGGCGTCTTCTGTTTTGCCGCTGGCGTCCGACACCGCCGAGATCGTGGCCATCTCCCGGCAGATCCGCCGGTCCCTGGATTGCCCGATATGTCTGACCCTGATGTCTGTCATGTCGTGCTACTGTCCCAACGGGCACGCCACGTGCCAGGCGTGCATGATGACGCTGTTTAGCATCAACAACAACCGTGGCACCCTGTGCCCGCTGTGCCGGACGTCGATGATGCCGCTCGAGAGCACTTCGGCCATGGTCGTCAAACTGGCCGAGGCGTCCCTGTCGGCGAAAGTGGCGTGCTCCAACTGGTCGTTCGGATGCCCCGAGCTGGTGCCCGTGCGGTATGTCAACGAACACGAGTCCGCGTGCCGGTACGTGCCGAACGTGCCATGCCAGGTGTCCGTGTGCCAGTGGGTGGGAATGTACGAACAGCTGTACGAACACGTGTCTAACGCTCACCCCGGTGTCGCCGTCGAGTCTTCGGTAACGATAAACATAATAGTATTATTAATATTAATATGACGAATAACCCGACGTAGTATGACAGCAGCTTACGACTGTGAGATAGTCTCAGTGGAGCAACTAGAGTTCAAACCTTGGGGGTGTTCACATAAGGAATCGGTCAGCAAACTACGGGAGCCCCCCCCCCCCCCCCCCCCCACATCATATGTGACCATTATTATTTAGATTATCCTACTGTTCACAATCATACCATTAATTGAAAATACATTTTACACATTTTATTTTCTTAAATTTTCTTATATTACTATATTTTTTAGCGTTAATATTTATAATACTTAAATTAGTAAAGTGTTGCTGTAACATGACGCTCCGCAGCCAATTTTCCAATCTCCTCATAGAAGAAAAATATCGTTCACATGTCACAGAACTGACAACTGACAAGTATGGTTAATGCAACCTTGCATTAACTAGTAGTGATTTGGAAAAAATCTTTAAAAATATTACCTAAATTGTTGTTAAAACTGTAGACATTTGAAATTAAAAATACAGAACTTGAGGGCGCTTAAATTAAAGTCGGGGGTGCACCACTGGCAGATAGTATATGATAGTGCATCGTTTTATAACTATGTGTTCGTCATTTTATTATTACGTTTTTATCAAAATTATTTGAAACCTAATATATACCATATACCATGGCTGTAGGTACATCCGTGCTGAAGCTCTATAATTATTAAGCACCCGACAAGACGCACCAGAATCGTATGTGAACGATTGCGGTCGTACAACTTTAGTGACAGATGGGAAATCGGTTTTTGCTATATTGTGTTTGTTAAAGAATTCATTTTTCCAATCGATTATATAAATGCAACATAAGAATAACGTTATAATTTATACTGCTATTTTTTATTAGTACACTATATCTATAAACAATAATATTATTATGCTAACAGCAAAAAACTGAAAAC
Organism: Myzus persicae; assembly: GCF_001856785.1. Classification (NCBI taxonomy): domain Eukaryota; kingdom Metazoa; phylum Arthropoda; class Insecta; order Hemiptera; family Aphididae; genus Myzus; species Myzus persicae. The sequence continues at coordinate 8,448 of NW_019100582.1, read as the reverse complement.
TATCATTTTTCTCGCGTCATTTCAGACGAACCGGCTGAACGTGACCGACCTTCTGTCAATCTCAAAGAACCGGCGCCGGACGTACCTGGTCCGGTCGACGTACGGTATGATGTGGGTGTTGTTGTCGCGGGCGTCGCGATCGCGGATACAGGTGGGACTTTTTATGGTGGACAACAGCACTTTGCAGAGCGGCCGACACCAGACATCGACCCCTGGCCAAAGTCGAGACGACCAGCGGCCAACGGACATCCAGTACCGGATCACGTGGTTCGACGACAGCGGCCGGAGCAGGACTAAGTGCAGGACGAAGGAGGTCAACTGGAGCACGACCCTGAAAGAGGGCTACTACACTGCCTCGCCCAACGCATATTCCGTATTCCGATCCAGGACAGGTCACATGGAGATCAGCTGGTTCCCGCTCTTGCGGCACAACAACAATCGCCGAACCAATCCCTCGACAAACCACGAGTTATGGCGACGATGTAACAATAATTCTACTACCGAAAATCAATGAATGTATGTGTGTGTTCATAAAATATTAAACGTGGATGTGATAAGTACGTACGACGAAGGTGGTGGCGTGGCATAATTTTATTAAGAGGATGCTTCGCGGAGATTTTTTGCCTGCGTTCTGCAAGTGCTCAACATAGCAAATTCGACGTTCAGCAGATCATATTTAGCTCCGTAAGTTTAAACATTACAGTGAATTGAGCTCTTATAAAATTTAAAGGTAAGATTATCCTCTAGGGCATCTCGTAGGCTTTTCATTATATTTTGATTTTAAAGCGAGTTATAAATATTTTAAAATTGTTTGTACATCTTAAAATGCTCATAACTCTCTTTAAAATTAAAATATAATAGTAACCTATAAGATGCTTTAGATAATAATCTTACCCTTAAATTTCATAAGAAGTCGATTCACTGTAATCGGAGCTCAACTCGTGATCTACTGAGCGTCAAATTTGGTATATTACGCACTTGTAAGTCGGCGACAAAAAAATGTTTGTGTAGCGTCCTCTATAAAATATTAATCGTCACCGACTCACCGGCATCAAAAGTTCACCGCCGCAGGTCGACTCATCCACACTCAGTACGAGATCGTGCTTACGTGAAACGTTTGGATATTTATTTGTTCTCATTTCTCAAGTAATTTGTTTTTTAACTAATCAATAAACAAACGTTATATTTTAACGAAATATATGATTGATTTTGAGGTAGCCACTTTCGTGATGTAAAATATTTCTATCAATCTCATTATGGCGATTTCATTTTAGTTGAAATTATATTACAATCGACTCTCGATAGTTCGAACTTTTGGCAATTCGAAGTAATTGCTCGTTAGTTCCCAAGCACAAAATATAATTTAGTCTAAAAATTAGTTAGCAATACTTTTTAACAATGTATTTTGCAGCAAATAAAGTTAGATAAAAGGGCATTATGTAATCTGTCCAGTTTTGAACCTACAAAAATTGTAATTTGCGTCATTTTTTACCTTATCAAAATTGTAATTTGCGTCACTTTAAAATTATTATTAACATTTTTTGTTTTTTACTTACGTAGTTGTTTATTTTACTCATCAATCAAGTTAATTTTAATAGATACATTTCAATATAAATATTAAAATATGCATAAAGTAAAATAAAAATGTAGGCAAGCTAATTTATTGTAACTGTAAGTAGATATCAGTAATACGCCAGTGTTTAAATAAGTGTATTGTAGTTAATTATAAAACATGTAGAAATTAGATGTATTATATTATTTTAATGTTATAAATTATAACATTTATTTTGTTTTTAATTATCCAATTGCTCATATTATTTCTTCACTTTTTATGTGGTATAGATATAACGTCTATAACTCACGATAAAATTAGGATAGCATGGCAACGATCTGAAATATCATCGGGTTTTGCGCACGTCACTGTACATCCAGTTCGCCTCATGCCCTCATTATATTATAAATACACTATAAAATAATTATGCCATGTATACTAGTATACAGGGTGATTATTTAAGCAAGCTCTCCCTTTGTTTATACTTAAATTACTCATTCATTTAAATTCTGATTTTTGGAATTTCCAAATACATTTAATGAACATATTTTCGAATACTTGTGATTTATTGTACCAATTTTTTTTTTTTATTGATCTAGATGAAATACAACTCGACAGCAAAGGCCATTAGTTTATTGTACCATTATTAAGGATAATCTTGAGACAAAACAAACTTCTGTTTTTCAAATAGAAACACTCTTTCTCACTTTCAATTGGTATTGTTTTTTTGTTGAAAATTTGTTATATCCAGATCAGCATTTGAACGAGAAGTTTTTAGTTGTACAACTTTGTTTACTAAGGATAATATGTCTGCGTTAATAAGGTCTGTAGGTATGGAGGCTTAAATAGTTAATTAAACTAATTTATCTATATAAACAATTGGTAAAAATGGTCCAAGTATAATAAATACTACATCTAATGTACCATATAGTTTGATTAACATTACTAGTTTTATACAATTTGTTTTGTTACATTCAGTATAATACTATTATATAAGTTTACTATTTGTACAGTATTTAAATAATTATGTACTTGTAAGCGAACGGAGTGCCTCTAAAATTTTCCGGTAAGTTTTAAAAGGGCCCTGCAGCTCTACTGTCCGATGCAATGAAAATATACAAGCCGTTTTGTTTCGTATTCGTATTCGTGAGGTTTACGTAGCAGCACGTACTACACAGCAATATTTTTAAGGAAAAATAATAACACGAACTGAAAAATAAGGGACAAAAAATAATAATATTTTGGTGGCAGCTGTCGATGGCGTAGGTTGGTCATCAGTCGTGTCTGCGAGTACCAGGAATTCATGAGTTGCACGGTCGTCACTATACTACAATTGTATAATTATATGCATATATATATTTACATATATATGTATCTATGTATATGTATATTACTATTATATTTTGTTATAGTAGAGTTATCGAAATCGTTATTTTATTTTAATTGTGTATGGATAAAAATTAATTATTATTTATTAAAGTACCTAGAAACTACAATTATAAAAAAATATTAAGTATACATTACTAGGTAATAATATTATGTGTATTTTTACAATATGCAGGAAACTTCTTATTCGTAACAATATTTATTTACACTGATATCGTATTTTAACAACAAATTAGTTACATACTTAAAAAAAAATTAAAGGTAACATAATTTTTTTTTAATTACGTTACACACTCGGCACTCGTTTGTTGTCTCCGTCCTACTCTTACACTTAATAAGGAACATAGGCCATAGACCATAGCAAATTTACACTATACAGTTCACGTTGATCTCTGTTTGTATAAATATTTGAGCTATAATGACATTGCCTGTGTTTGATTGTTGTTTTTACGATAATTTAGTTTTTAAGTGAGTTATAAGCATTTTTAAATTGCAACTATCCACAGAAAACGTTTAACACAGTAGGTGTCTATAGAGGGGCACTCCAAGGGGGTGTCAAAGTTGAAATTTGAATTCAATGATATAAAATGATCGTATACGAAAAACGATTCTGAGCAAGGGTGGTCTATCCGCCTATATTACTAAGTATAATTTATGATATTATTGCTATTAAGGTAATTTATATTACATACAAATCAAGGGAAGCTATTGTCTATTAGACATAAGTAATACAGTTGGTTGAATCAATTTTAAATGTCATTGTGAGTATACAATAAAATAGTAGTAATACAAGTTTCAAGAACACACAAATAAATTTTTTTTTATTAAAACATAAAAAAATAAAATCATTATTCTTTGCTTAAATTTCCAATTTCATCCAAGTATCTTTAAATAAAACTGTGTTTTTAGAAATAATATTTGTCAATATATTTTTTATTTAAACTGAAAGTTTTCTTATTACGTCATATTTATTATGTCACCGTGTTCAATAATGTATTACTCAAAATATGCCTGGATAAAATCTCGAATCAATTAGGCAGAATAGCCATAGCGTATGCAAATCATATCGACTAGCCTGGTAATCAGATAAGACGTCTGAAAATATATTTTAACTCTTTATGAAGTTTACTCGAAAATGAGAACAAAAATTGATTGATGTATAATTTCATATCTATTACCTACATATAATAAAATATAATGACAGAATATCATATTATGTACAACTTTTAGCTAAATTCATTTTCACAATCTCATATAATTTGTATGACCCTTCATTATGATATTTAAAAAAATGTAATTTCATGCTTACCTACTTTACAATGAGACACAATCAAAACATAAAAAAGGGGGAAAAATTTCGTTAACCTGACTTTGGGGCGCAATATTGACGGTCCACGGAAGGACGTAGTTCCCAGTAGTGATCTAAAATGATTTTATCATAAGATGCTGACTATTTACCGTACACTAGGAACAATAAAAATATAATTCAAGAATTATATAGATTGATTTAATATCAAATATTTAAAAGGTAACATTTTTGAAAATTTCACCTTAATAAGTAAATCAGTTATTTATTACTTTGCATTTGGGCTTATATTTGCAGGCTTACAGTCGATGAATAGCTGTTATAACCAAGCTAACCCTATATAATAATTAATAATTAATAACATAATGTCTTAACAATTTTTTTATAAATAATTAAGTTTTTAACTGACATTTTAAATTTTAAATTTATCTATAAAAAATGATATTAAACCTAAAACGTTATACTTTATGATACAAATGTTTAATTTAATTTAATTTATTTTTTATTATTTTGTGTCAATCTAATAACTATTGTATTCAAACAAATATGTTCTTTTAGCCTAAACCACATTTCAAAAGTACCAGAGTTTATTGTTTTATTGTTTTGCAAAATATTACTAGTAAGGTAAGATGCGGTGATTGTATAAACGGTAAGATACATTTTGACTTTTGACTTTGTTTTAAAGTATAATTACATATTTTATCAGGACCACAATAATTATACACGTGTGTGCGTACTTTGTGTTCGTAATTTTATATAGGACCTTTATACTTATACAAGAAACGTATAAAGGTTAATTAGAGGTTAATATTAATTGAAATATTACTAACTTAAATTAAAATTAATTAATATTAATTTAAGACATCGTCTAGACTTATTGATGTTTCTAATAACCTTAATAATCAAATCAAAATGTCTCACCAATGTCTGTTTTCAATAAATACAATTTTTGAATATGTAGGTATGTCGTAGGTATTATTTTGTTTAACCTTGTTAGTGTAATTATAATATTATATTTATATTGAAGTTAGGTTCTGTTATGTACATCTATTGTTCTAACTGCGAATATATGTAATATAAAAGTGGACAATTCGGATAATGTATACAATGCCCGGGCATTGTATACAGTGACCGAGCAATGTATACAAATACAATGTCCGAGGTATATTGGCCAATGTAAATTGTGAAGTATTTTTACAAATAATCTGCATAATATATTATGTTTTTATTGCAAATTATTAATATTACATTATTATACATAATTAATAATCAGCAATATAACATAATATAATGTATTAATATTATTTTTTTAATATAACAGAATATAATATATTAATATTATTTTTTTTCTTACAAAGTATAAATAGTTATATGTTACGTCTATCTTTTGGTTATACCTTATACACTAAAGACATTTTGTGAATACACTATATATCCCGAAAATGTAAGTGCAAATCAGCAAATAGACTATGTAGTATGTACATCAAAATGCCATTCAAGCAGTACATGTGAAAATAAATAATTTAATTTAATTTAATTTAAATTTAAATTAATTAGTATAAATAGTATAATAGTCTATTGTAAAAAAATAATTAATATATTATATTATGTTATATTGATGATTATTAACTATGTATAATAATGTAATATTAATAATTTGCAATAAAAACATAATATATTATGCAGATTATTTGTATAAATACTTCACAATTTACATTGCCCAATATACATCGGACATTGTATACATTGTCCGAATTTTCCACTTTGCCCGTAACATATATATGAAATAGGGCGTAAGACGTTTAGGTAAAAATAACGATATTTTTACCTGTGAATTGGGAGAACGATTAGTACACAATGTACACCCGATATACAGGGACTATATTATTATGTTTACTGCAGTTATGCACCATTAATATGTAAAGGTTAAAAACTTTTTCAGGTACAATGCGAGGTGCTAAATTTATGAACATAAAAGATAATACAGTATTGTGCACATGATATTTGTAAAAAAATTCCTCGTTTGTGTAAAACTTTTTAAACCTTATTTCTACACCATTTTATTTTTTAAAGCCCATTAACGTTAATTAGGATACACTACTGAGGTTTAAGAGGTTTTCTCCCATAACTCCCCAATATTAAATTGTCTCCCAAATTTTTTTTGTAATACTTAAATATAAAAATATGTTGTTCATTGTAGTTAGAAAAGTATTATATTAATTATTAAATCTTTAAAAAATAACAAAGTTTTATTTCCATATTTTTTTCAACTTAATCGATTAAAGTACCTATGTTCGCATAGGCGGGGATCGGGGGGGGGCTTACGGGGGCTTAGTCCCCCCAAAATAAATTATTAGAAGTTAAAGACCCCCTAAGAATATTAAACAAACAAAACTGTAATTTTGTACAGTTTGCAGAACTTTTTTCATTATTTTATATTCTTATATCCACAATTATATAAGTGTACCTAGTACATTACATACACACTATTTACCTATTTATTATTTACGGTAACATACCGAACAATTAAGTCACAACTCACAATTCACAATAATATTATATTGTGTTTATATACCTAATATTGTTCATATTTTGTACCAATTGGCCATCTATATTGAATAACATATTATACCATTCTATTTTAGATGGGAAAAATATTATTTCTTTTCCTAATTTTTGTTAATTCTCGAGAAGCGATAGCTATTATAGGACTATCGCTATAGCTGTATTAAACCTATCGTAAAGTCTATCGCGATTGAATGAATCGTTAACCGTATTGACCATTTTATACTAAATTATATTTTACTTATTGTTTGATGTTCTTGGGAATACATTTCTTTTGAGATTGTTATTTAGATTTTAAATAAATAATTTAGTTCAAATATGTTTGAACCACGGACTAAGATAGTATGGACTGGTATTGACATGGTTGGGGGGTAGTAGAGGAACGGTCCTCAAATGTTTCGACACTGCCACTCCCCCGTCCTAAGAGGCCGCCGAAAGGTACAACTAGGGGTAAAAGCGCTCCTAGTGTCAAATAAAGTTACTAATATTGTATATTTTGATACTTCTATTTCGGTCACCGAAATTCACCGACATTATGAATATTACATTTTAATATTGTCCGTAGTTGCTCTTTTAATAAATGTTGATACAGTTTTTAAAATGCCTCGACGTTGTTCTGTTGTTAAGTGCACTAGTTTTAACAAAACATCCAATGTTCCATTATTTAAAGTATACGATTCTGACTTTGATGCTTGGAACAAAATTATTTCTAAAGTGAATGGACATTTTTTGCGTAAAGTTACTTATGTATGTGCTGAACATTTTTGCAATGACGATTTTATCACAAATTATGCTGTACCTAAATGTTTATCTGAAGATAAAGAAAAACTAGAAAAAGTAAGAACACCAGATAGGTTAGATATATCTAGGTATATAACATATAATATATTCCTACTAGGTATTAAAATATTTTGATTGTATACCTTCAGGTATTGGGTCAAAGGACACAAATTAAGCTGAAAAAAGGTGCAATTCCATCAATATTTGATCCATCAGTAATTAATACTTCTAATAACAATTTAGAAATTACTTTACCAGAACCTTTAAATTCTAATACTCTTATTGAGCCATTTAGAAAACAACTATTTGGTGAATCTATGAATAAATCAATATGTACAGAACCATCTTTAGAAGTAAGTTTGTTATACTTATTTAAAGAAATATTACTATTTACTTTTATAGTTTTATGGGTGTTATGTGATACTATAGTAAGCCTTTTTCTAATATTATTTAAGGACCCATTTAGCAATTTTAAAGACATTATATTACCGGTTGGATGGATGCTGTATAGGGGAGTAAACATTATGTCATTATATAAACCTAATATATTAGATGGAATTAAAGTTGTTATTGAAAAACAAATAGTTTTTCATTCTAGCTCTTTAGATATTAACTATTATGTTAATCAGAAATGTATAAATCCTACAATTGTAGATTTAAAACAATTGACATACTCATTAAATACATTGGATGTGATTGAAAACATTAAATTATTTGAACAAAAAAAGATTTGTCAAGGAGGTCCAAATGTTATAAATTTTCCAGGTTTGATGAAAATTTGTTATTAAAAACTATATGTTATGTGTTACATAATAGCCATGTATATTTTGCATTTTATAATATTTAAACATTTTTTTTT